>NC_081436.1:45240802-45298302 GCF_949786415.1 Peromyscus eremicus | reverse complement strand
AGACTTACAGAAAGGACTTGTACTTTAATTTGCAAGTTGAGTGGCATAAAGCTTAACAAGAATCCACCAGGATTTTTCCAGTTTAAGTTAGGAAAAACTCAAGAATGCTTTTCCGTCCACCTTCTATAATGTTAAGAAAGTAGAATTGATTGATCAAGATAAATGAGAGAAGACAAAAAAAATAAAGACGGGGGAGACATAATCATAACGGGGGTTGACATATTTTGTATTTGGAAAACTCAAGAGAGACAATTGAAGACTGTCATGAATGAGAAAAGAATCCAAGTCATATAGGTACAAAATTAATAACATAAAAATCACAAACTTAATATATTAAGACCAGAAGTCTATAGACATTAAACTTTGAAAGCTTCCAAGCATAAGAGCTAAAATAAATTAAAAAATAGTAGATACAAATTCACAGAAAGAAAAATGTAAACACCTAGTGGAGGTTTACAAAGAAAATCTAAACAAATTCTCAGTTCTTGGAAGAAACTATCCATGTCTCTTCTCTAATACTAATGAATCTACCATTTAATCTTTATAGCCCAATAAAAATACACATCTGGAGACGGTAGATAAAATTGAGCTCATGTCTAGAAGCCACAGTGCAAGAAACCAGAAAGAACCGATATGAAGTAGAGAGTCAATGATATGGTCAACAGAAAGGCATGGGAAAAATGAAGAAAAGATTATTGGTGTCTATAACAAAGAACAAGATTTAGTACTCCATAGGAATAGCCAGAAGCTGTACCATCCCATGGGTGTCCAATCCTGAAGAATTGGATGCTCTAATTGATGTTTATGTATATTTTGGACCCTCAAGGGGATACATAGTTAATGAAAGGGTAGATAGCCTTCCCCCCTCAACCCTGTGATTTAGATAGAATAAAAGGTCTCTTTTGATAACTTTTAACCATAGGCTTTGGTCTCAAAAGGATGTGGGGTTGGCATTTATACTGCCTACACAGTCCAGAAAATCACAAGCTATGTGATTGTCATTGACACTGGCCTGAGTCATTGAATGCTATTGGTTATCTGATAGATCCTCCAGGATAAAGTCACTCTGTAGAGACACAACTTTGGCCCAAGCTTGTAGAATTCTCACAATTTAACAAGTGGAGATGGGCTTACATTCCAACATTTCAAAACACACAAAATAAAACTCCCCCATGAGAACAAGTTAGCATGCCAAACCATATAAGAAGACTGAATTCTGTTCCTCCCTAAATTCATTTCTAATTCAGCTACTGATGTTGTAACCTCCAGTACTGAAGATATGATGAGGTCTTTAAAGAGATAATTAAGTTAAAGTCATAAGATTGAGCTTATAAAACCAATATAGTGGTTCTGTATGAAGAGATTAGATATGGATGAACATGTATATGAACAGCAAGAAGAGAGCTATGTGCAAGCCAAGAAAAAGATTGCAGAAGAAACCAAGCTTTTTGATATTTTAATCTCAGACTATCAGTCTTTAGAACAGTAAGAAAACAAATATGTTAAGCCTCATAGTCTGTGGAGATTTGTTACAGCAATGTTAGCTGCCTACAACAAATAATAAAAGGACAGAGATTATACTAGAATCCCTCTAAAGATATTTGTTTTAACACAAAGAATAAAGATGGATATGATGGTGCACACCTACAGCTAGCCTGGTCTACATAATGAGTTCCAGGATAGCCAGGGTTATTTAGAGAGACCCCATCTCAATAAATAAATAAATTGATTTTAAAAAATAAAGTAAAATAAGTCAGACCCAGAGAGGCAAATTTCACATATACAGAAATAGAGACATAAAAAAGTATAGGACATAAAAGTAGAAAAGGACTATTTGGGGAAAGGAAGGGAGTCATTCGGAGTAGGGAAGTGGAACGTGAGAGAGCAATGGAGTGAGGACAAATACAATAAAAACACAATATTTAATGTATAAAAATATCATGACAGAGCCCATTATTTTATACAAGCAACAAATACTCAAAAAAGGACATGAAATAAGACATCCTTGAAAAAGGGAAAGATCCCTTGCTCTGCAAACACAATGATAGCAAGAACAACACACCCTAAAGGAAGGACTTTATGAAGAAAGAGACCGAAGTCTCTAGAAAGAACACAGTGGTAAGCAAGTCAACCAAGTTGTCTGTAAGTATCTGTTGCACTGAATAAGTATATCTTATATATGAGAAATGAGAAAGCAGAGTGGCCAGTTTAGAGGACAGCAAATTTAATACTTTGAACAACATACCATTTAAGGTAAAAAAGAGTTTACTGAAAGCTTCCCAAGATCCTCATATTGGAGCTGAGGCTGCATTAGAGTTAATTTTGTTCAGATTTTAAGTCCTATTTAAACTTTAAAAATTGAAGGATACTAAAGGAACATATGAAGACTATATAGTAAGGTTTAATCTCAAACTAGTACAAAGGAGAAAAATAAAAATAAAATAAAATCCAATAGTAGATGAGAGAAATATAAAATGAAACAGAAAACACAGATTCCAGCGCTTACTATGGGCCAGAGAACACCTGCTTCCCTCTGAAGTGGTTAATGTTGCATATTCCTTAACTAGAAGGGAACCGTGTGGTAGACCAGATGTCTGCTTATATGCTAGAGCTTTTCTTTCACCATCCACCGGCCAGCAGCAGTCCTGGCACCAGAAAGCAGAGGCTGAGGCAGGCCATACCAAGTCACTTCAAGAGATGGCTTCTGGGAAAAATTTGAATTTCCCAACTACTGGGCCCTCTAAAAGTACTAGTGAACCTTGTTACCAGGGTAATATCTTTGAAGACAGCTGCCAGGCTATCCATCTTTGTGGACAGCACAGTCACCTAAAAGTAAGTAGAAAATGGTTTCTAGAAAAAGCATCATTAATATTTAAAAAGATTCATTTACTTTTATTGAGACAGGGTCTCCTGTAGCCCAGGCTTTGCCTCCTACCTGATGTGCAGATGAGAATGACCTTGAACTCCTATTTGCTGCAACTTCTGAGTTCTAGGATTTCAGGTATGTGAAGCCCTGGCCAGCTTAAGAAAATTAATTGGTACAAAGTTGTGGAAGTAACCAACCACTATTTGATTGGAATTAAGGCTCACTCCATGAGCTGGAACCCATGTTGGACACTGCTTCAGTGGCCAAGAACCTGAGACTAGATAGACTATAGACTTAGGGGGAAAGTGAAATAATGCTTACTGTTCTGCTAAATGAATGTAGCAATGAAATGACTCCTAACAACATTCTGCTATAATCATAGATCAGTGTCTTGCTCAGTCATCATCAGAGAAGCTTCTACCTGCAATAGATGGGAACGAATACACAGACCCACATATGGACAATGAGCAGGGAGTGAGAGACTTTGGAATATTAAGTCCTGATGGAATGTATTCATCAAATCCACACACACATACCCATTAAGGCTCAGGGAAACCTGCAGAAGAGGAGGCTGAAAGTTTGTAAGAGCCAGTGGAGATGGAAGACACCAAGGTAACAAGATCTAGACACAACAAGACTGATGCACATATAAAATCACAGAGACTGTGGTAGCATTCACAGGGCCTACACAGGTCTAAGGTCCCAGGGTAGAGAGGACCAATCTCCTATCCCTAAACCAGAGGCTATCTCCAAATGGTAACTACTCACAAAGTAATAGTTTTCTCTAATGGTGTCTTAGGGGGTATACGAACCACATGTAAGGGCAGGCCCCATGCCCATGTTCAAATATTATGGTTTCTGATCTTGTATTTTTACTGGATTTCTATGTGTATCTTTGCATCTGTATGTGCTTCTTGTATATTGACTTTGGCTCTTTTTGATTGTTTGTTTATTTTACCCTATTCTGGTTTGTTTTTATTTTATTTTCAGATATCTGTTGGTTTTCTAATAAGAGAGAGAAAGAGCAGATGTAGATTTGGGTGAGTGGGGAGGTGAGGAGGATCTTTGAGAAGTGGGGGAAGGGGAAAGTGTAATCAGAAATTCCATATATTATATGGGAAATATATCTTCAATAAAAGATTTTTTAAAAAGAAAATTAATTTCTGAAAGAATTATTAAGGCAAATGAAAATAACTGTACAGTCTTTCTTCACCAACCCCCTTTTTGCCCAGGAGGAAGAACAAAAGGTCTTCCATTGTAACACAAATTGCTAAATGGTCTTATTAGTAAAAAACTTGGAGCCAGATATTGGGGTGACAGCTAAAAGATCAGTGAAACAGAGCAAGCCACAACCAACCTCACTTTACCAACTCTTCAGCCTCCAGAGTGAGACTTCCTGTTTACTTACACCTTATATACCTTTCTGTGCCCCGCATTTTCCTTCCTTCCTAGTGCTGGGATTAAAGGCATGCATGCTTTCCAAGCAAAGGTATGAGATCTCAAGTACTGGGATTAAAGGTGTGTGCCACCATGCCTGGCTCTGTTTCCAGTGTGGCCTTGAACTCACAGAGATCCAGATGGATCTCTGCCCCTTAAGTGACAAGATTAAGGGTGTGTGATACCACTGTCTTGCTTCTATGTCTAATCTAGTGGCTGGCTCTGTCCTCTGATTCCCAGATAAGTTTATTAGGGTACATAATATATTGGGGTACAATCTATCACCACATTCCATTACATTGTTGTACACTACCTATCCTATAGTATTGTACATTGTCTACATACAGAGATGGCAGCATCGTCCTCATTACGATGATTGATATTCCTCGAGTCATTCAGGAAACGTTCAAAACTGAGACCCATGGCAGAGCCCTGCTGCTTCCTTCGCAGCAGATAGGCACAACATTCATTTTTTTTCATCCAAATCTTTCTCTTTGAGATCCTCCACCAGGCTAGACTAAAGTTCACAGCTCCTTGATCTCCTGTTTCTTTAGTTAACTACACAAGGAGATATAGAGTGATTGAGCCCATAGGCATATGTTTTGCTTTGCAGGTACATTTTTGCCACTATGCACGATTGAAATGTCTCAGTTTGTTGTTTCCTCTGTTGGTCAGTTTCTAAGCACTTGAGGATAGGGGCCAAGGACTACATTTGTAGTGTACTCAAGGTTCTGAGTAGGACTGGCCCTGTAGCAGGCACTTAACTTAAACCTCCTGATTTATTTATTTATTTATTTATTTATTTATTTATTTATTTATTTATTTATTTAATTACGACTGCAAAACACAGTGCTTAAGCAATTAGCTCAGATTGTCATCAGTCTTATCAATTGCTAAGCTTGGGATCACCATCCCCCCCCCCTTGTAATTTGAACTTTATTTATGGTCACTTTTGGTTACCTGGTGACTTGCTATGCTTTTACCAAGCAGAAGGAGATGAAAGATGAGCCAAATAAAAGTGAGCAAATAGCATTTAGAAGCTGTAGGAAAAATGCCAGTTATTGAAGAACCTGGAGATACCATTTTAGATTCATTAAAATAGTTCTAGGCTTTCTCTCCGATATTCTCAACCATAATCCGTAAAGAAAATTAAGTCAAACAAAGTATAATTATGTTTGAGAACTGAGGTTGTAGAAAGGAAGGCAACATGTGCAAGTGACCAAAAGAGATGAATTTTCTTTGAATTTCTTAAATGAATTCAAGATTTTTCCATTTCCATGCATATTAGTGGGATTTATGCTCACTCTAAAGATACATACTACAAGGTAGTCAATTATCATCCCTATAGAGGTTTTCACAAACCTCTAAACAGAAAGAATGACTGAGGTGTTCTGATTACAGCAATGTGTCCCCTGTACTTTGTTTAGCATAGTGACATCTGAGTCTATCTCACCATTAAAACTCTCCACGGTATCCATAAGTAACTGGTAAAATCTCCCTCCAGTACTGCACTGTGCATTGGAGGGAAATGGCCTTGAGTAACTGGTGTTCCCACTGCACATGGGCCTCACAGGCACAGCAACAGTGTGTTGATCTCTATCTATGAGATCTTCTTTTCTCAGATGCACAAATACGTACGTTGCGTATATCACCTCGTTCAGTCATCACAGTCTTCACAGTAGCTCTCCTTCCCATTTCTCAGACAAGAGATTAAGTTTACACATGTTAAAATAGCGCCTTCTCAGGTCATGACACTAGTGAGTCACAAAAACAGAGGAATAATTCTATAGTCTGGGCTTTTCTTCACCATAGTATATATCATTGTACATCTGACTCTCCTGGGAACAGATGCAAAATACAGACTCCCAGGCTCCAGCCACTGAGTTATTCTGTCTCAGCAGATTCCGGTCAAAGCCTAATGCCCATATTTCTGCCTCACGTCATCACTCTCCAGGCAACGTGGTTGGAGTCCCATAGGACCCTCTTGAGAAGCAATGTGAATTCCACCACCTTACAACAACCAAGTACTGCAATAACATAGAGCAGTGGGTTTTCAGTCAGTGACAAAGAACGAGTAAATGCAACACCTTACAACATTTCTGCAAAGTAACTATATGCCATTTGTCACTGCTGTCTCCACAGTGGTAGAGATGGCGAGATGAACTCAGACATCACTATGCTAAACAAATTGAAATGGGTTCTTTCTATCCGGATGTCTTAAAGCCTTAATGTTTCCCAAAAGGCAAAATGTAGCATTATCTCCAAAGTTATTGATTCTCAACTACAATCTTTTTCATACGTGGATTTCATTTTAAGCTGAAGAAACAGTTGGGAAAGCAGTATCTTTGAAAATAAATGAATAACAATAGCTTATGTGGGGGCTCTGAAGTACCCACAGTGCTTTTGCGTGCACTATTATGACCATTTGTTTATAAGAGCTCAGAGAAACTGCCAGTGGTTCTTTTTATTATTAGTATAACGAGGTTGAGAATTGGGTGTTTTACTCTTGATAGCACAACAGGTGCTCCTTTTTTCCCATATAAATAAAGTGCACAAATACAACTGCACAGAATCACTCATTATGCCTGTTTCCCCATTTTCTCACATGAAGTGAGTAAAACAAATCTGTCCAAGTCAAATAGCCACCCTATCTTGATAGCATGACTGAGCTTATAGTCCCTCTCCCTTTCTATCTGCTTTTTTTTTTCTTTCTTTTGGAGGCAGAATTTCATGTATTCATTCTAGTCTCACCTCAGACCCTCTCTGTTACCTAGGGTGATCTTCATGTATGCTAAGAAAGCACTTATCAATGGAACTACTTTTTCATAACTCAACAATCACTTGAACCAATCCGCCTTGAACTGGTAGCCAGGAAGAGGCTCTCTGGGTACATTCACAAATTAGATGCAATATTTCTCTAGCATAGTGTATCTCCCAGAATGCACTAGAAAGAAAATTTGCATACAGCTTCCCATTGAGAAATTGTTGTAAAGGCCATAGGAGCATGTCCTTCAGTGCTCTGGATCTGGCAGGTCATGGTGCCTTGAAATGCCACCAATGTACTTGTGATCAGTGCCACATGGCCATGTCTGGAGGTTTTAAATCTACTCTGACTGAACAGCAGGGCTAGATATCAGATTACTTCTGGTAATAAAACTCATTACCTGGCTCTTCAAACATTTCAACTCTTCCCCTTATTTCACAGTTCATAAAGCACTCTCTGATGTGGAGAGGATAACTTTTAATTTAAGAGAAGATACATGGCAGCATTCCCCCTATCCCTTGATTACTTATTACTCCCCATAAGCCGTGACACCTACTCTGCAACCCAGTTTTTATAATTGCTCATGTCTATTAAGATGCCTGTACACTTGTAGCTGCTCCTTCCCGCCTCCATCTCACTGTGCATCGGGCATTAGCACTGGCTTAATATGTACACTATGCAACTCATTAGCTGAACATTCGTATCTGAGCCAAGAATCAACATGATGGATCCAACAATATCTGTGTGCTCAGGTCAGCATCTCAGCTGAGGGTTCACAAAATGCAAAGGTCAGCAGTTTGGCTTTGGCTCTTTGGAACACAGAGTACATCTTGCCCTAAGTAGTCACTGGAGAAGGCAGTGGGTATGGGGTCACCTAAAAATTCAGGGAGGAAAAAAATCGCTTTGCAGGACCCCTAGAGCTTCATGTTTGTCAACTTGCCTTTCTGCTCACTTGAAGATTTAATTGAGCTTATCATCAAAATAAGAGAAAAGGAGAAAGCTGAATGTCCTCATGCCATTATCATATTTCCAGGAATGAAATATGGCTCCACTGGCATCCAAGTGAGCAGCCAAAAGGCCAGGCTGAAAGTTTAAAGTAAGTCTGTTTAACTCCAAGTGTTATTTTTATCATCCAAATAGCATAAGCCGAATAACATTAAACTTTCAATTCAGGTATGCATAATGATTACTGCATGTGTTTCTTCTTCTTTATTTATCCTCATTTCTAATTTCACTTATTTTCTTTCTTTTCCTTGCTAATGGGATGCAGTAATAAAAGGCTTTTAAAGTTCTGTTCATCCTGGGTCTCAAATGCCCCCCACTCCTTAATTCACCATTTTGAACACAAATACTGTTTACCCAGTTCTTTTTCATTTCCTTTCTTTTCCCCTCCCTCCCGCCCTCCCTCTCTCCGTTCTTCCTTCCCTTTCTTTTTGAACAACAGACCCTAACAGAAGCACAACAACCAGAGTAGAAAAGTTTTCACACATTCTAGACGGGTCATGATTCCAAGTAGACACTTATTGGTACATTTGGGTTAGGACTGTCAATTTCCCCTTTCAGTGACATGATAAGTTACATGCTTTCACTGGTGATTTTAGAGACAATGGCTGACCCAAGCCAACACTATATTTATAACAAGCTTTTCTTTTCTTTTTTAAAAAAGCTTAGGTTGATTTTTATTTAGAATCAGTTTGGGTTTGAATGAAACATGAACAAAGAAAACACAATGTGTAAAATTCCAGGATCTTCTGTGGTTGTGTTTTTGTAAGATCACTTTAAAATAAAAGGTCCAGACAATCAAATTTCTTATTGACACAATTCAAAGGGCAGATTATGTTCCCAATGCTCACACACACAGGGGGCAGAATCTCAATAAGCTCTTTGTATTGTGACAGCCAGTAGATACATCCATGGATGACAGAGCCTGTGTCTGTCCTGAAAGGGAGCAAGGTTCCTGCAGAGATGGCCCACCAATCACCTCAAACGGAGGTCTATGCACACTCACTCAGTAAACAGTGCTCTGTAGAGAGGTGGTACAGAATCTTAGGCATTGACAATAATTGATGAAGACTAAATCACTCTATAAAACATCAAGAAAATGTTTGCTTGTGCTCTTAAACTTCTGTAGTCCTTAAGAATTCCAACACTAAGAACAATATTATGAGATGCGAGATTGGAATGTTCATGTCAAAATCTATTTTTAGCACCATTGATAAAGCCTTAGACTGCATTTCATAAAAAGCAATGCAATACATCTCTCTCACTTCTTAAAGTAAAAATAACCTTGATCTTAAAGTTTTATAAATGCTGGCAGAATATCAAATTAATATATACAGCTCACAAACATGTTGGCACTCCAAAGCAGTGTGTTGACATTACAGCATTCAGCTTCCTCACACCTTTTGGGTGACATAGCTTTTTTGGTCATTCTTGGTTGCTATAGCAATATGCCAATTCTCATTCTCTTTTTCACAATTGACCTCCAGGTTCCTCACTCTGGGAGGCTGGATCTATAAAACTAAAGAGGAGCAGGCAGGATGAAAGAGAGAAAGAAAATATACATTTAAACAAAAGGGGATGCCATGTGACTCTAAAGTAGGTTTTTATACACAGATTGCCTTTGAAGCCATCCAAAGAATTGTAAAAGTGCAATACGCCAGCATAGGAATGAAGGTACAATTGCCTAAAGAGATTGCTGATGAAACCGATATCACCTGAATACACACACACACACACACACACACACACACACACACACACACACACACTTTTTCCAGTGGTCAAGCCACACAAGACTAATGGTTGTTCTTAAATGAGGCCATGCATTTCTGTGGCTTTAAGCTTCTGCACATGCTAGACTTGCCACCCTGAGTCTTGCTATCTGATCTTTAATATTCTACTTAATGACCTTCCTTAACCTTCAGGCCAAGGTAGCTGATTTCTTCCTTTGACCCCTGTAGATTTAGTATAGAGATGCATTACCAAATGTAGTATTCTGTATTTGAAATGCTGAATTTTGTGTCTGTATTCCTTGTGTGTTTGTGGGTCCTTGGGAACATTTTTGTATTTCCAATCTTGACCTTGACTATTATAATCAATGACTGAAAAGAAGTTTTTCCTTTCTACATTCACATCCCCTGTGCTCTTTGTAACACTTCTCACTAAATTATCAGTTCTTTCACATACCATCCATCTCCTCTGCCACAGTGGAAGCGCCAGTGTAGCAAGTATTTTGTCCATTCTAGTCATTATTATGGTCTGTGGTGGTTTGAATGTAATTGGCCCTCATAAACTCCATAGGGAGTATCATGATTAGGAGGTATGGCCTTGTTGGAGGAAGTGTGTCACTGTGGAGGTGGGCTTTGAGGTCTCATATGTGCTCAAACCACACCCAGTGAGAGTTCACTTCCTGTCGCCTTGGGAAGAGGAAGATGTAGCTTCCTCTCCACTCTCAGCTCCTTCTCCCGTACCATGTCTGCCTGCATGCCTTCATGTCCTACCATGATGATAATGACTGAACCTCTGAAGTATAAGCCAGCCCCAATGAAATATTTTTCTTTTTAAGAGTTGCTGTGGTCATAGTGTCTCTTCTCTGTAATAGAAACCCTAATTAAGACATGGCCTCAGTACTTACACTCATGTGGTATGTTGCGTGTGCTAAATACTTATCTAACTAATGAGTGAAGGGGAGGTGGCAAATGACGTTTAGCACTGGATACGTTAATTCCAATTGTATACTTTCATTTCAAAAATGCTGGTATGGTTCTCAAGCAAAAGGACGTCTGCCCCTTCAAAGATGAGAGGTAAATTACAAAAAGAACAAGATTCTCGTAGTGGTTCCAGTTTGATCTTAGAGCCTTTACACATACCCTGCATAAAAGGTCAGGTGAAGAAAGCCTCTCTAGGTGGCAGGAATAGCATGGAAATGGCCTTCCAACCCAGTTATTACACATAATAAAGCGACTGTGCTTGTGACAGCTGAAAAACATCTCAAGAAAGGATCAAATGGTCGGACACCTTATGCTAGGAGGAGCTGGTTTCTGCATTCCTGACCTCACTCTCTCAGAATAATAACAAGATACACATGAAGCTTCCAGAAAACTGTTTTTAGATGTGAACATAAGATCCCCAAAAGAAACTGTACCCTTTCGCTGAAACTTCTGCAAGGCTGAGAAACGAATGAGAACTTCAAAGAGAGGTTGGAGTGTTGCAGATCCATGCCTAGTTATACTTTATCTTGGTCTATCTTTAGCTTCCTTATTATCCCTTTCCCATCTCTGTGTCTGGTCTCCATCATTGTGACTATCCAGTGAAACTTTCTGAAGATGTATCAGCTTAGCAGACCACTAGCTTTCACCAACCAAAAGCTGACTAGGACCATGATCAGATGGTCTCTGAGGCTGGGACAGAGGTCCCCCTTTGTGGTAACCCAACTCTGATGTTCCCACCAATGTATCTGAAAAGAGCCTTGCTTTATGGCTCTCTTTGCTCTGTTACTATAAAAAACTTC
Organism: Peromyscus eremicus; assembly: GCF_949786415.1. NCBI lineage: Eukaryota > Metazoa > Chordata > Mammalia > Rodentia > Cricetidae > Peromyscus > Peromyscus eremicus. The sequence continues at coordinate 45,286,722 of NC_081436.1, read as the reverse complement.
ATGAAACTGCTTCCACATTGGAACATGAAATTCAGGGTGACCTAAATCTGTGTTCCTGGGCTATGGTCACTCATATTTTATTCTAGAATGAGCTCTTATCCCCACTGGGGTGAGAGCTGTGTTTCTTGGTTAACGTAAGTGCAGCAAAATAACTACTATTTTAAGGTTTCTTTTTTTAACAAGAAAAGTTTAAATAAAGTTGGCAACAACTGTCTAAGTATAGGAAAGCGAATAAAGAGGAGATGGGGAAGTTTCTGCAGAAGTCATTCAAAACCTCTAAACTCCCCAAGAACACTCGTTCCTTTAACTTCTGAACTCCCCATTGGAAGAAAAATAAAAAAGTGGTAACTGTGAAGACACATTTTATGACTTTGTTAAAAATTCATTTTTATGCATACATTTAGAGTTGCCTAACTTAATCAAGTTTATGGAAACTTCAGAGTTGCATATGACATGAGTTCTAGGAGATTGCTAACAGGGTTAGTAATGGTTATTGTTACATCTATGTACACATGAGCTTCATACTCTGTTTATAGGAATCTTGTATTTGGTTAGTTACATAGCTTTGACCTTTGACCTCTTCTCAAGGCCTCCAGTAATGTCATTTATAGAAATCTGGCAACTTAAGCTGTGTTCCACACAGGACCTGCATAAACTTTTCAAACTTTGTCACTCTTTGGAGACCACCTCAGCTTGATTTTGCCCTTCCAGTTCTCTGTAAAAGGCGCCTTTCACAGTTTTTGTCCCTCATTTTGGCAGGTCTATTGCTGGACATACATTTTGTTTCTTCTTAAAGGGACTGGGAATAAAGATGACATGTAGGAATTGGTAATTCTGCCAAATACTGGTGCTGAAAGTTTGGGTTATGACACCTGCTCCAGAGGAAGCCTTGCTGACCAACTTTAGTCCTCAGCATGGCTGTTCTGAGAGATCTCTCTAGGAAGTTAGTACAGGCACACACTCCACACATGGATACTGGGTTTCTTTTCATAAAATATACACAAACTCAGTGGCAGTACTGGCAACAGGAGCTCTATGAATATAGAGCTCCGTGTAGAAGTTAGAACACTGAATTTGCAGCCTGGGGAATATTCCTTTACACTGTGTGAATATATGTCACTGTGATTGGTTTAACAAAGAAGCTGAATGGCCAATAGCTGGACAGGTAGAGATTAGGCAAGACTTTCAGACTAAAAGAGAGCATGAAAGAGAAGAAGAGAGAAATCTCAGAATCGGGAGGATACTAGGAGAGAAGGAGATGAACTTGCTGTAGTGAGAAAGGTATTGAGCCATGTGGCAGAGCATAGATGAGAAATATGGGTTAATGTAACATGTAAGAGTTGGTGAATAACAAGACTGAGCTACTGGCTGAGCATTTATAATTAATAAGTCTCTGTGTGGTTATTTGGGAATTGGCTGACAGGACAGAAAACTCTGCCTACAGCAGCCCTAGGAAAAAGGTCAGTTTTACAGAGACTGGCCGAGCACCAGTCCTTTCTGCTACACTTCCCAGAGGAAAGCATCTGCAGGTATTGAGTAGCTTGTACAAACTCAGGGATTTACAAGTATCTTTCTCCAAATTCCACTCCAAACACTTTCTTTATAAGTGTGTGCTACTTTTCTATTAAGATGCACAGCCCAGGAGCGGATGGCCTCATCTACTGCATTAAATGCATTGCATGCTGTGTAGAAGTCCTGTGCCAGACACTCCATAAAGAGTATTTTACTTAAGTACATAACTTCTCTTTTGAAGAAGGTGTTAATCAATCAATCAATCAATCATAAAGCTCTCTCTCTCTCCTCTCTCCTTTCTTTTCCCTTGATAAACATATTACTTAATATATTGCTTAACATTTTAAAATGCAATATGTGTAGTGTATAAAATAGAAAACAGAATGAAAAGAAGGATGTACATGACAAAGCAAAGAAATACATAAAGTTGTCAATAAGATTACAAGCAGAAAAGATATAGATGTTGAAATTTTGAATTAGTTCATTCTCTGAGTTCAAATCCTGGTTCTAAGTAAATACCTTGGGCTCCTGATTGGAGTGGAGAGCATCAATTGAGCAGACTGTGTGATCCAGGCATGTGCTGATTGGTAAGTGGCAGAGGTGGCCTGATGTTTCTGTCCTACTTGCCTTCTATCTCTGGGATTGTTCTTTCTAATTCTTGCAAGAAGTGCATTTTCAATGAAACAATATATTACTTTAAAAATCTATGTTGTCACTTTTCAATATTTAGAGAACTGAGTTTTGTGTCTTTTCAATATTTATTTTTTTAAGATTATAATATAATTACATTGTTTCCCCATTCCCTTTCCTCCTCTAAACTTTTCCATGTACCCTACTGTTCCCATTCTTTTCCATATATATGAATGTATGTGTGTATATATATATTATATATATGTTACACATGTATGTGTATTTCTAAATATAAAAGTACAACTTGCTTTGTCCCTATGTTATTTGTATGTATATGTTTTTGGGGCTCACTATTTGATATTGAATTGGTGTGCTTTTCCCTGGGGAAGACTATTTCTTTCACTCTCACCAGGAATATTTTTGTGTTCTGTGTCCAGACATTATTGATCCAGTTTATCTTAGCATTTTGGAAGATCTAAGTATACAAAAGTGACTCTTCACCTGAAGACCCAGGCATGCCTCTAAAAATCTCTCTTCCTTGGTGGAGTTCCCCAATACATTTTCCCTACATTGCTTCTGATAAAACTCCAGATACACTGAATTTCCTTTCTCCATTTTCACAGCCATTAACGTGTGGTATCTGTGATCAATAAGGCAGCACGACCAGTGATTGGATAACTAGGGATAGAAATATGTAGCAGAACCTGAGATGCCTGGACTTGAGAAGAATCAGATTGTAGTCCATACAATATTCAGACTGTTTTCTCCAAAGCTGGGAAAACGAGAACATGAAGTAAGGAAACATGAAGGGAGGCAGGAAGGCAAGGACCCCAGAGAGTGAGAAGAACAGTTGTACAGCTATGTGTTTTATGAAACACATAGACAATCAAATACAATAAGGAAGGAACTTATAATTCTTCTGTCCCAGGGCTGCTACTTTAGAGACCATTGAGGCCTGGGATGAAGTGTCATTGCTATTGAGGACATGATGGTTCTTTGTCATTGGGCATCGGAACCAGACTTTCTCCACATCTTCATCCTCCTTCTGATTTAGCTTAAGGTTTTACTGCATCTTCTTTCATTTCTCATTTTACAAGAAAACTTTTCTACTTTTTGAATATTCCCTTTTGGAAAGTAAGGAACCTAATCTTTGCCTACCTCTGTTCTCACCAAAGTTTCAGGCACTCTCTTAGATTTCCCTTACAGTCCCCAGTGGCAGAAAAGCAAGGACAGGATCATGTATTTGCATCGTTCTGAATAGACATGATTGTGCTTTGCATGCATGGTGAGTGCAAACCAGGTAGCCAATTATGCCTGGTGAGAAAGTCAGAGACAGTGAAATTTTGGCTCACAATTATTGCAAAATAGTTTCAGGACTATGATTAAGTTCCATAAATTGCCAATTCATATTCTGTTATTTTTTTCTGTCTGTTATATTTTTCTTCTAATTCTGGAGTTCTATAAAGAGTCATGGCTCTAGAGGACATGGAATAAACAAGGCATGCATTTGGGTCATACTTTCTGGGGCAACAGCAATCGGCAAGCCAAGTCTCCTTGCCTGACTCCCAGTCTAATGCTGTTATCATTTAAAAAAATGATGCATTTATACAGAATGAAGATCAACCATTCAAAGGCCAGCACGCCTACATCTCATTCAAAATTGAGAAGCTGGACAAAGTAAAGCAATCTCTAAGTGACAAAGTTCATGAGCCGAGCACCTCTCCATGAAAGGGGGATTGCTTTGGACACAGACATGAGTGTTAGAGACAGAGGCACAGTTTGCAAAGTGCTTGCCTAGCGTACGTGAAACCCTGGGTTCAATTCCTAGAACCACATAAAACGGGCATGGTAGTGCCTGTCTACAATCCCAGCACTGGGCTTATGGAAGCAGGAGGATCAGAAGTTCAAGGTGCAAGATTTTCCTATGCTACGTACTACATCAGAGGTCAGCCTGAGCTGTATAAGAACCGATGAAGAAAAAAGAACATAGAACTCCAACTCCAGCCACCAGACTTTGGAAGGCCACTTGGAAGACAGAATATAAATTATATTTTATTTCAGAGAAAATACACTGTAGAGCCCTCTATCACAGTATTCATTTTGACAAACTCAGGTTAACCTTTTCTTCCCAGACCCTGCCTTGGTGCTGAATCACCATCTATTCTCTTGGCAAGGCTCCAGTCTGCAGGGCAAAAAACACTTGAGCAGATATAGTGCCTCTCCAGGAATTGTGATGCTAGTGACACCAGCGAAGTCATTTTTGACAGTCTGGCTGTACCTACGCTCCTCACCTGCATCTTGATTTGGGATTGACTCTAAAACTCGAGCTGCGCCTTGCATTTCTATGCCTGATTCTAAATAAAAGCCAGTATAAGAATGTCAAGTTTGCTTACCTGATAACCCAGGAGACTGATTCAGCCCACAGAGCCTGGAAAGAGCAACTTGAAGGAGGTTCAAAATGGAAATGGAGGAAGAGTAAGTGCTGGAGGTGAGTTGTTTGGATTTGAAGACTGTTGGGAGCAAACCCAAGCTTCTAAGGTGTTGGTTGTAAACGTCTGCATGTCCCAGAATTGTCTCCTGTCATGGTCTGTTCCTCATCTAAAGACCTCGGGGACAGCTGATAGGTTTCCTTTCTTGTGGGAGCAATTCTAGTAGACCTTGTTGCTCTCCTACAAAAATGTCTTTATTGGAAAGCCTCACCTGATGCAGGATGCTCAACACTCAGTCTTTCCTTCTCTCTAGAATTCATCTTAGGTGGCAGACAAGTCCTTGTTCCACCTCCAGGTGCCATAGCCAATGTCTGAATTACGGCAGGCGTAAACATCACCCGGGTTAAGGTGGGAGAACTCTGGGTATAGAAGTGGTACCCAGAGCTGGGAGATTCAGGCTGGCTAGATTTTAGCTGTTACTATGTCCTTGTTCAGTTTCCTCCCTTCTTCCTTATTTGACTCACTTCAAGGTTTACTTCTAAGACCTCCCCTCAGTGAATCCCTCCTTGAGACTCAACAGTTCAGACTCTGGGTTGAAAGAATCCAAGCAATCAGTGAATGCAATGCCCAGTGACTACTGTAAGATAAAATGGTGTGTGTTGCTTCGACATCTCCCATGATCCTTGGTGCATAGTGGTGAGTCCTGCTCGCCTTTGATACATCCTGCATGCAGTGAGAAAAATTTCCTATCCCATTTTTCTCAGGTTAGCTAGAACAGGTTGAGGACTTGTACTGGATCCTTAAAAGGATTTTACCTGCATGATATCCGGGTCACACCCTCCTATTGAATCATAGGGCACTACCCCTCTTGTTTCTTCTAAGCCTGCTTTACACAGCCTCTGTCCATTAACCCGGCTCTCTAGTTCATCCCACATGTGACCCTGCATCCTGTGTGCAGTGTCCTTCATCCTCAGGCCATGAAGATATGCGGCTAACGACTGCTCATCTGTTGAGGGAGGGATAATGTCTGTTCAGCCATTTCACCCTGCTTTGGGAAGGGAATCCCTCCCTCATTAGGAGGGAATAGAGGGAAAGGAAGTGCTCAGGAAAATCAAACAGTGAAAAAGACTTCCAGAAAGTCATCTTTTCCTTATTCAAATTGGGTTTTTCTGTACAATAGCTATCTCATAAATGATGGACACTCTGTAATGTCCAATACCATAGGACCAAAGTTAGCAGAATGTAATAGTTATACAAACAGGCCCAGAGAGGCTGCTATCTTGAGTTTTATCATGTTCTCCAAAGAGATTTAAGCAGGCACACAGTAAGATTTATGAGTCATCCCACAAGGGGTAAAATGCTCACAATCCCACCACCCTCTTGTGGACATCTGGGATGTCTCCACCTTGCTGACAGAGAATGACTCACAGTTCTAAACTGTGCCCTGTGAAGTCATGAGGAAAAGCAACATATGTTCCTGTGTTCATTCTGGCTCCCTCTGGCATTCACTCACCCATCCCCATTTTAAATCTTGGATGTTTTATGTGAGAGAATGGTGTGTGTGTGTGTGTGTGTGTGTGTGTGTGTGTGTGTGTGTGTCCCATCCCCATGTTAAATCTTGGATGTTTTATGTGAGAGAATGGTGTGTGTGTGTGTGTGTGTGTGTGTGTGTGTGTGTGTGTGTGTGTGTGTCGGGGGCGGGGAACTGTGACTTAAATCATAACTGACTCATTCAGCTTAAACTGCTGAGAAGGTAGACGCCCAGGCTGCTGCCAGGTTTCCCTCAGTCTTGTTCCATCTCAAACGTGATTCATTCAGGAACGTGAAGACTGCTTTTTAAAGGAACACAACAGGGCTATTAGAACTTAATTGCATTAACAGTCTGGTTCCCAGCCTAACCAACCTTCTTGAGTTAGGGATGATGCAAGGCGGGGGTAGCCTGCACAGAGCTGCTATTTCCGTCTCTTATTGGATGGGAGTTCCCTCAGGTCAGAAACTATTTTCTCCCTGTAAGAAGTGGTGGGAAACTCTGACTCAGGTGATTTTTAGGCAGATGGTAGGCTGATTTATTTAGCGGCTCCAGAAATATCGCTCCATTAATTACATGGTTGAGAACTTGATTACCAGGAGCTTCTTTGATGCCGGCCAAGGCTGTTTCACATTTACACTTGAGATTCTTTGAGTCTATCCGGGCAAGGCAGCTAGAAAAGGTGATGGTGGAATGGTTGGCTGGAGCTATCTGGTGGGGGATGCTGCCGATAAATCACTACTGCCAAAACTGAAAACTTTAAGGACACAAATTATGTGAGACAATAGAATAGAAACCAACACATACATACACAGGAGGACCTGTATATTTACATAGAAAAAGAGACAGAGGTGGATAGATGAATGAGGGAAAAAGAGGGAGAGGGAAGGAAGGGGGGAGGGGGAGAGAGGTGGATAGTGGGGGATAGTGAGATTGAGAGGTTGGTAAGTGGTACTGCCTTTACACAGGAATGCTGGGCAGTAAAACTGACTGTGAAAGCTGAAATTACATCATGTGATGTAATGATTAGTTTGAAAAATAAGGATGATTCTATGACCCTTGGCAATTTTTATCAATATCTTAAAAATTGTCTTTTTCATATTTATAAATACATAGGGGAGTATGAGTATTAGTTTATTTCATTGACATTCATTTAACAATTTATTATTTAGACACTAGAAAAGTTGGGAATTAGAATGCACCATTACTTTGTACACAGAACACCTTAATCTGCAGGACTTAATAGGACTTCCCACCTTCTTTTCCTCATCTCACTTTTGAGACAGAAAAGCCTATTGTCTGCTGTCTTGGAAAACTGTCTTACCCTTTTTAAGTTTGCATCATCTAACACTATCACATCCTTTGTATTCTCTTTTTAAAATATATTTAATATAATAGATAAAATTCTTTTGAATTGGCATCTTACTGTGTTGGCCAGTGTGGCCACATTCCTCCTGCTTGTCTTTGAGTGTTAGAATTACAGTTGTGTGGTACAGTGCCCATTCCTTTACACTTAAATGATGTGAAATATGTTCATGGGTTCCTCCCATGTGAACCTTCCACTGTCCTTACTTCCTCTGGGGACTTTTCACCCTCTGACCACAGCTACTGACTTAATTGTGGCTCTCAGCTTACCTTAGCTCCTTTCTGGCCTCCCGCTGACAGTGCCTTGAATGGGGTCAATGTCAACATGCCCAGAGGCAGCTATTTCTTTCATAATTCCATCAATATTTGGTTCAAATTTCAGGTTCACAGTTGTCACTGTTCTAGTCTTTCACATTACCATTTTTCATTCTTTTACCACATAGTCCATCTTTACTGGACAGCTGCCTCTTTTGTTATCCATTCTTGGGAAATGTCATATAGATTTAGTACTTGTAGATAAAGAGGAATATCACCTATACACTTTACTGCATGTGTGTGGATTGACTAACATCTGCTGACAATGTCACCCACAGACTTTGGATAGAAGAATGTGAGGAGCCACTGCTCAGGGGACACATCTGCCATCAACATAATGATCTGTCACCTGAGGAGCCTTACTTCATGGTACTTCATGAAGTTGGTCATACCTAGGTGCCATGGCCAACTGTAGCTCCTTAGTCATCCCAATATTCGATCTGTGTGTCTAGAAATATTGTCTTCTCTCAACGTGTCCCGTCAAAGATGATTCCAGTCTCTCTAAGACAGTTCTTTATACTTTAGTAGCATAAAATTAGGAAGGAAGAAGTATTATTGTGTGGGAAATCACAGGAAAGGCTTAAGCAGAGAAGTCTAATTGGCTGACATTGTCGGGAGGAGGGTGGAAGTAAGAGAAGAATCTCTCTTTGATTTTTTTTTCTCTTAATGACATAAGCGAATGAGAACAAGATGCTACAGGATGGAGGAGGAAAGTGGATAGATGGTTTTCTAAGTGTGGTTGTCCCCTCGTCTTTACAGTTGTAAAGGACCCAAATTGTTATCACACATCTCTTAGTTTTGAAACTGTTCTCTTGGTTGGTGATACTTCTGTGGGAGTGGGCTCAGTGAAGCCCTCCTCACAAGGACAGGTGTTTCCTGGGCCCCTTTCCTAGCCCAGTCTAGTGGAAAGTGCTAGAAAGAGATGCTTAGATTTTAGAAGAGTGACCTCAGAAAGGTTGCATGGGTTTTCCAGGCTTGTCTCACGGGACTGGAGTTATTAAAACACATTGCCTGAAACAGAGCAGTCACATAGCATGAATAACCAATGTCCTCTGTGCCAATAAGAAATGAGGAGGTACGGCTGCAAGGAAGTTGCATTGGAAAGAATCTGAAAGGAGAAGAAGCAAGGCTGAGAACTTATTTGCACCTAGGAATAAAAAAAACAAACAAACAAGTGTTTCGTTTTGCTCTGTTGTGGTTTTGCGTTTTTAATTTAACACAGAATCACCTGCAAATAAGATTCCTAGGCAATTAAAATGCCCGATGCAAAGGGCACACAACACACTTCAAAAGTCCCATTAAGTCCATTTGCCATTGTTTCTCTATGCATCCAGAGAGTGAGAAATAGCTTATCTTTCTAATGTGATACCCGAAAACACTTCAATGTATACGTAATTGAAAATAACATTTTGAAAGATTTAAAAAAAATTAAGGGTGAGGTGGGATGCATATGATAAGTTATAGGTAAGACTTGGTATTTATGGGTCTGTGTGATACCCTATACAGGAGGCCAATGAAAAGACTTGACCCTGACTTCTGCAACTTGTCCATGGGTTTTGTGCTCACATAAAAATATAGCATAGGGAAAACAGAGGACCTAGACAGCAAAGAGCCAAGGAAGATGGTCAAGGTCTGTAGTGGTCCTGACAACACAGAGTCCAAGAAAGGGTACTGGGACCTACGGAGAGAAGAAAAATGACTGTACTAGATGAACAGCAGGGAATTCTTTCAAAGACTAAATCAAAGAAACCATTTCACCCCAGTCTTGTCCTTCTGTGCCGTGATTTCTGTGTCTTAATTTTGAGTGTGACTTTAGATAAAAATACCTTCTATCCTGGGGACTGCATTTTCTCTTCCTTAGGAAAAAGAAGTTGGGGTTAGGTCAGCTCTGAGTTCCTTTTTGTATGTGAATGCTTTCTACTGTTCACCTAATCAGATTTAAATCACGGTGTAGCTTTCAGTGTCTTCCATTTAGGAGCGGAAGAGATGGCTCCTAAGAATGTTTGCTGTGCAAGCAGGAGAACATGAGTGGGAATCCCAGCACCCACATAAAAGGCTGGATGTAGCTATGTGCACTGCAGTAACTCGTAGAGCTGTGAGGGCCAGAGACAAGATGATCGACATGACTTACTGGCCACTGACCTAGCTCCAGGTCAATGAGAGACCCTATCTCAAGGATGAGAGTGATAGAGCCGGTTACCCGATGTTCTCTTCTGGCCACTAGTAGTATTCCTAGGCACGTGTACCCTCCTGTTACATATACATAACTAAAACATACACACACACACACACACACACACACACACACACACACACACACACAGACACACACACGTTTCATGATGTAAGTGCTATCCACCTCCAGAACAGTCTCTGTCCCTGTCCTGTGCCCTCCCCACAAGCTGAACTACTCCATGCTCCACTCTTCTTATCCTCTCTGGCAGTGAGTTCTCTCTGGTCGCTGGAGATCTCATAGTTTCTCAAGAGCCATCCTTCAGCTCCCCTGACTGTCTCAAGAAGAGAACAGTGTTAGTATTCAGTTTTCTTCCCGAGTAGAGTCAAGGAGGTCTTAGGATTTGCACTGCACTTAGGATTTTACAAAGGAAATTGATGTGGCTTCACAGTATGTTAGTTCATGTAAGCCTCACTTGTAAAACCTTGAAATTAAACATGATTTGTATAACCTTGTCATGGAGCTGCTATTATTCATCCCCAAACCAAAGCTTAACAGTATAGAGAAAGACAAAGGACATCAATTTAAGGTAAATTGCAGCTGGATATATATAGGATCACATTTTATATCTTTACAAATACCAAGTAAATTCTTTGATATTTGTGATAAGAAAGGCACAGTATTAAGGATTTGCCATTCATTGTATTTGGCTAAAAGCCATCCATATGAATCCACACTAGAATTTGGTATTAAACATCTATTCAAAAAAAGAGTGTTGTTTGGATTTGTTCCCTTGGACTTGATGTATGGTATTTTTTTTTGAGAAATTTGGAGTTAAAAGCAATAAAGGATATTCTTGCTTATAATAATTGTCCATAATAAGTCATTATTGCTCTTATAAATACACTGAAGCACACACTCAAGGAGACATCTGCAATGATTATTTGAAATTATATTGTAAGAATAATGGCATTCCCAAAACAGAAAGAGCTTTTTATATGCTCTTATTATTGCTCCATGGGAACACCTAATAATGGCCTACTAATGATTTGGGATAAGCCAAAGGCATAACTCAGCTTTTAAGTGAAAACAGGGGAACCTCTGGAAACATAGCCAGTGTCACTAGGACTGATACAAAAACACTTTTCAACTAACTGAACAGTAATGATTTCAAATACAGATAGTGGTTAAAGAGGTAAAAACCTCATCTCAGTATTTGGAAGGTGTGCGCACTGGCGAGAACCCACATACATGCCAGATCCAGCTCATGCCTCTTCACATCCTTCCCTGAGCCCTGGGATGCCCACTCACATGAACAGATGTCACCAGTGGTCATCCCTTCCCTCTTGCTTCCTGTCAGCCTCGTCCATTAGGAAATAACAACACAAGATCAGTAGCCAGAAGATGGCAGGAACTGGCTCTCTCTCCTAAAGACTATGATTGGGAGTAGCCAGCCTTTTTCTCCAGCTGTGATGCTTGATCCTTTCAGTTCCTACTTCTGCTCATGCCCTTTCAGGTCAAAGGACAGCATAGCATCTCACTGTCAATTCTGGGGCACTTCTTTATGTGTTTCCCACATCTTGGATACACTGCACCAACTACCCCTGCTTTAAATCCTTTTAGTCATTAATTTGAATCCTATCCCTCTCTGCTGGGACACTGAAGATGTGTTCCATTTCCTCTCCTAGGACCACTCATGGTAACTCAGCATCTTAACCAAATGAAGGCATGGTCCATCCTAACAGGCTTCTTCTCTTGTCTTTCTTTCTACTTCCATCACTTAAGTACCAATACACACTTTATTATTCTAAGTTTTTTCATTAAAAAGAATAAATGCTCCTTTGGGGGATGGAGCTTAGCTGGTAGAGGGCTTACCTACCACACACAAAGCCCTGGATTTGATACCCAACACCACATAAACCAGGCATGGTGACACACACACCTGTAATCCCCGAGGATCAGAAGTTTGGGTGATCCTTGGCTACACAATGAGTTCAACATCAGATTGGTTTTTTTATGAGACACGGCCTCCAAAAAACCCAGAACAATCACGATAACACTCTCCTCAAACACAAATCTGTAGCCTTCCAGTGGCAAACATCTATCTTATCAGTACTTGGGAGGCTGAGATAGGATGATCATAAGTTCTACACCAGCATGGCCTATACAGAAAGACTCGCCAATAGACCTTCCCACCCCCAAACAAAACAACCATTCTTTACTTCTCAATAGAAATGACTTGATTTGTCCTGACCTCAGCACAACTGATGCTCAAAACACAATTCAAGACAATCCAATGAGCTCCAACAGTAAGACTTCTGTTGGAAGGACCGGGGCACAGAGGCTTCAACTTGGAGACAGCCAAGAGTAAGGAAATGAACCTGGACTTTTCAGGTCAAGCAGAGGTGAGTCCTTTGAGAATAAATTATCAAAGCAGACAGAAAAACAGAGATGGAGAGGTGTGACTAATATTATTAAGGGAATCCTGGGCACACCTGAAGCTTGTCCTGGGACACAGGCTACACAATGCTCCAGATGCTCAAGCAGAGTTGTCACTTGAAACTGCAAGATTCTTGCCTCACAGGCCTCCCCCCAAGAGAAACACACCTGAGAAAGTAAATGATGGGAAGTGTTAGCAACCGTGACTTTACAAATGTCAACTGTACAGATTTCCTGTGCTGTTTTCATTAAGAACACCAACTCAAAACTCATATGTTTATATCAAGCCCATAGACATCCATAGGCAGAAATCTTCCATCACCACAGATTTCCCCTCTGACTACCCTGTCACATTCACATAGCTGCCCCCGACTTCTGGGCACCTTCTGAGCCAGCTAGCTTGTGAAAGGCTTGCCAAGGTTGGCAGGTCTTATGATATTGATGCTCTTAACACCCGCAATGATCTTTAGTTCTCTGACATCTATGAGAGATGGGACAGCACCAAACCAAACAACGCACTGTGCATTGACCTTTGTGGCCCAGACCCATGCGTGAACAAGTGCATACAAAGAACAATGGTGGAAAGCAGCCGAATGCTCTGCTCAGGTGTTATTTCCAAGTGCCCTTTGACTGGGCCTTCTCAGATGACAAGATTCATTGGCAGGAAAGCTGTTATTGCAACGTCTCTACTGCCATTTACCAACTCTTAGAAGAGGAGTCATGGGGACGTCAAACTGTTTCAAAGCCCAGGAACACCACCATCACCACAGGTTCCAGGGACAGCAATCAGATGTAAGAACAATGGCCAAGGCTTAATCCGTCAAGCCTTCCTATCCCCAACATATCATATGCTTTGGGAAAGGAAATCTGAGCAACAGTGTTAACTTTATATAAAAAACCTTTTCCATGGCAGCTGTCCTCCACAACACACAGCTATGTCTTTATTTATTATTATTATTATGCAAAAGGATTATTTTTTCTAAATTCATCATTTATATAAAAGCCAAACAGTGACACAGTCCACATGAGCTCATTCTTGCTTCAGAGTTCTTGCTCATTACATTGTTTATTTGCCTGATTTGTTAAAATGTCTAGGCTATGACTTCATGAAATCGATTTACAGCATAAATGAAAGCTTCTGCAGTTGCAACCCTCTGTTAGGGCTTCATCTCGTCCCAACTGTCGAACATACGTATGGATTCTTACACACAAACACACAAACATGTGAAAGCAGGAACGGGGGCAGTCTGGAAGAGCAAGGCTGGTAAAAGAGGGAAAGAAACAAGGAGTGCAAATATGATACATAAATTTGATTATAGCCGTTATGGCACCCATGATTTTGAATGAGAAATATGTTCTAATAACTAATTTTTAAACTGCTTACTGTGCCAATATTGCCAATAAAGTTAAATGTAAACTTTGCCACTCCTGCCTAGGCCTGCATCCCATACAAGTGCATTAAGAATGACATTTAAAACTTGCTTGTTTAAAAGTACAAATAAAAGATAAGGTAAAAATGAATCGGCACATAGTAGTTGCTCAATAAACCTAGTTATGAATATCATTGCTGTCCTTTGGAAACACATGATTCCTGGAGGATCTATTTAATTAATGAGCAGGTTCATTAAAATTCACACAAACCCCTTCTGAGCAATCATGTCTCCTCCCTCACAGATGCTATATTATGAGCTTGAGTTACTTTTCCTGCCTATCACAGGGATACCACAGAAATCAAACTATCCATTAACGTGCTCATTTGCCCATTGCACAGTTAGGGACCACATGTAATTTGCCACATATTTGAAAGTATGCTAGAGAATAAATGTTGACTGAGATGAATTCTCCACATACGGCAGTGTTATGAGGTCTGCTGGGATGGACAAGAAAGTCAATTCACTGTTAAGGAGAGAACCAGCCTATAGAATGAGGTCATTTCAGTGGGGGAACCTAGGAACCATCGACAGAGGAGACATTCCTCTCACCTTTTCTGCCAGCCAGCCAAGATGTCTGATCTCACGACTGCCAGCAATACCCGTCTTTCCCAGCTGCTCTCTGATGTCAGCAATCACTCGGGTCAGCAAGTCACTGACGTTGGAATGGATGGCACTGAACCAGGCTTGGGCGGTGGCGGAGTCTTTACTCCTCAGGATCACCGTGTGCTTCGCATCTGGAGAGTGGATTTCAAGCTGCCTAGGGAAACAAAGGGAGGTGTGAGAGGGGGACCTGGGAGATCCTGCTTCATCAAAACCCACCTTTCTAAGGCGAATACAACGTTTATTCTGGTCATCTACCTTCATGATCATTCCTTCACTCATGCATTCATTTGTTCAAATACTTACCAGTTGCTCAGGCTCTGGTCTGTGCCTTTGTAACACAGTATAACAGCAGGATTGCAAATACCACATCCCCCAAGTTAAGAATATTTTGCTTTTCTGTTTGTCCAATTGCACAGAGGACTTTAGTGCTGTCCCTACACCACTGCTGCTGTGGCAGCAAGTTGACTGCAGTGACCAGCCACGTTCTCAACCCCATGGCCCAGTGTTAGCCAGTTAAGACACTTTAAAATAGAAATGACCAAGCTTTGTATTCTTTTATTTTCTTTCTTTTTGAGACAGTATCTCATGTAGCACAAACTGGTCCCCAAATTTCCAAGTAACTGAGGATGATCTCATACTTGTAATTCTCTGGCTGCCTGTCCTGCCCTTTCAATGACAGGATTATAGGTATGTACCTCTATTCACCAGTTGTCAAATTTTGTATTCTTTAGGAACCTTGTTTGTGACACACTTAAGTATGACTATGTGGTGGTATTGTGTTTCCCAAAATATTGTGTACCCTAATAAACTTATCTGGGGTCAGAGAACAGGACAGCCACTAGATTCGGAGGCTAAAAAATGATGGCACTCACACCTTTAATCCTAGCATTCCAGAGGCAGAAATCCCTCTGGATCTCTGTGAGTTCAAGGCCACATTGGAAACAGCCAGGCATGGTGACACATGCCTTTAATCACAAGAAGTGAGCCTTTAATCCCAGGGAGTGATGGCAGAAAGCAAAAAGGTATATAAGGCATGAAGACCAGAAACTAGAAGCTTTTGGCTGATTAAGCATTGAGGCTTTTGAGAAGCAGTTCAGCTGAGATTCATTTGGATAAGAACTCAGAGGCTTCCAGTCTGAGGAAACAGGATCAGCTGAGGAACTGGCGAGGTGAGGTAGCTGTGGCTTGTTCTGCTTCTCTGATCTTCCACCATTCACCCCAATAACTGGCCTTGGGTTTGATTTTATTAATAAGAACCTTTAAGATTCATGCTACATGACTACATCACTAGGCTCCTTCAGTGAAGGAGAGAGTGGTCTCAAAGAGGGGTCATGGTGCTGGGCAGTGGTGGCATGCTCCTTTAATCCCAGTACTTGTCAGACAGAGGCAGGTGGATCTCTGAGTTCGAGGCCAGCCTAGTCTACAAAGTGATTTCTAGAACAGCTAGGACTCTTGCACAAAGAAACCCTGTCTCCAAAACAAAGAAAAAAAAACCAACTAAAAAAAAAAAAAAGAGGAGTAATGGTGTGAAAAAGCAATACACTATAACTTAGTACATCTCGTAGTTAAAATTGAACACCAAAGCTTATGCCAGATTCCAGTTGGACCACTCGCATGTTAGTGTAAACGATCTGTGTAGAGCAGGTGTGATTAGTAGAGGGATGCTTCAGATAGGTTCTGCGGAGGCTTGAATAAGCATGGCCCCCATTGGCTCATATATTTGAATACTTAGTCACCAGCGAGTGAAGCTCTTTTGGTAGGATTAGGAGGATGGGGAGGTGTGGTCTTGTTGGAGGAAGTGTGTTCCTGAGGGGGGAGGGAGGTGTGGCTGTGAAACCAGAGTGTGTAGTATTGTTGACAGGCCTGACCTTGCTACTTATTGGCAGAATGGGGACTTTGGGACTTTGGGACTGACCACTTTAAGCAGGGCTTAATGGGTCATCCTAGTAGGAGGCATGGAAGATGGTGATGCTAAGAGCCATGCAGATTATGACGGTCCTGATCAAGAGGTTTCAGAGGGGAGCAATATTAGTAAGTCACCTAGAGACCATTCTTGTGATAGTTTTGGCAAAGAATGTGGCTACTCTCTGCCCTTGTCCAAATAATCTGCGAGAGGCTAAATTGAAGAGATTTCCAGACAGCCTAGTCCTGACTGTGTCCTGTGGTTATTAGTAACAACTCTTATGTAGATCTATACTGAAAGAGAGCAAACTGGACAGAGAGAAATACAAAATGTACAGTGTGAGGAGAAAAGGAGCACCAGGAAGTGTACTGGAGCTAAGTCCAGTGCTCAAGGAGATAAAAGCTTTAAAGAAAAGCCTGATGCTAAATGGAATAAAGGGAGTGGTGACCTCGGGACAAGACTCCACCCAGCTAAACTTCCAACTTGTGAAAAGGAATTAATGGACAGCTTAGGCAGAGAAGGAAACCACCAAAAACAAAAAGCTGATGCCAATGTCATTGAAGGAGGGAACCAAGCTCCAGCTTCATCGAGCAACAGAAAGTGGCAGTTTGGTCCACCTAGTTGCGGCTTTAGAGTCAAGGACACAAGGAAGTGGCTGTGGAATCTCCCTCCACAGCTAAGAAAAGCTGCTGAGGCCAGGTATGTGACAGGGGTGTCCCTGCATGAGGCCCAGAGAAGCCATTGTGTGAGGCTGTGGAGGTGAAACCTGGATTGCCTTGGAGACCCCAAGATATAGGAGAGTTGTGGGATACTTGCCAATGAGAGCTATAGACCAAGTATAGAACTAGCCCAAGAGAGAGAAGTGTGTTTCGGTCAGTCAACAAAGCTGAAAGGAATTGGAGACCTGAAGAGCCTTTAATATCAGACATGGAGATGCAGAATTTGGAGTTTGCCTTGCTGGGTTTTGGTCTTGCTTCGGTCCAGTGTTTCCTCACTATGCTCCCTTTCTTCTCTTTTGGAATGGTAATGTATATTCTGTGCCATAGCACATTGGAAGTACGTGCTCTGTTTTTGATTTTGATTTTACAGGAGGTTAGAGTTAAAAGAACACAGCGAATTTCAGAAGAGACTTTGAACTTTGGATGTTTAAACACTGCTGGGACTGTGATAGACTCTGGGGACTTTTGAAGTGGAACTGAAAGCGTTTTTTGATTATGATATGGCTACAAGCCTATAGGGGTCAGGGAGTAGAATGTGATGGTTTGAATAAAAACGGCCCCTATAGGCTCATAAATTTAGTCACCAAAAAGTGGAACTCTGAAAGGATTAGAAGGATTAGGAGATGGGGCCTTGTTGGAGGAAGTGTGTCCCTGGGGGTGGGGAGGCAAAGCTTTGAGGTTTCAAAAACCCCTATCAGGCCCAGGTTCTCTCTGCCACTCAAGGCCCGCAGGTCAGAATGTAGCTCTCAGCTACGGCCCCAGCACCATGCTTCTTGCCATGATGATAATGGACTAAGCCTCTGAAATTGTAGGCCAGCCCCCAGTTACACGTTTTCTTTCATTAAGTGTTGCCTTGATCATGGCGTCTCTTCACAGCAGTAGAACAGGGACTAAGATGGGTGCCTTTTGCTTTTATTTTGTTATTGCGAGGGAATTACAGGTTTGTGCACCAACAGTACAGAAGGGTCTGTCCTGCCCTCCACTCAGTTTCCCCTGGTGACTATATGTTCCATACCACACTTTGATATCAAAATGAGGACACCAGCATTGGCACAGAGTATACGTCTACGCAGTTTTGTCCTGTGTAGACATGTATAAAGACCATTGTAATCCTGGTACAGACCAATTCAATCACCACAATGGTTTCCCAGGCGCTCTGTCATTACTGCCCCCATCACCATGGGCTCTCCAGCTCTGTATTTTTTACTACAGTTATTTGCTATTGTAAGGAAAACATTATATTCATTTTTATTCACTGGTGTTGGTATTGGGCACCTCAAAACAGAATTAAATAATCCATTTATTAATTTCCTTTCATGGCTTAATAATTACTCTACAGTCCACTAAGAATTTACCACGTAACAGCAAAGTTTTTGATTCTTTAATATAACAATGGTAGGATGTTCCCAATAATCCTGTGACTTATATTGTTAACCTGTTTAGCATAATTGACGTTTGGAAGGGCAGGGAAATAATTTACCCAAGGCTACACAGTTGGTGATTCTGGGATTCAAACACATGTGAACCCATGAATTTTAAAACAGATTACAGTACCTCTCCTTTAGATTAGGTAGCATCCAAGAGGGAGGCAACTACTGTCTTCCGTAGCAGTCTGAAGACTGGCATTCATCACCTGAGATGTATCCAATAGTGCCCTACTTAGCTCCTGCCTTGAAAGATAACTATTTTTTAGATCACATGGAAGTTAGACATCTCAAGGCAACCTGGCCCCATTAACATTTGAAACTGACCTTTGGGAGAAAATCATTTAACTCAGGAACCCGAACTGCAGAAAAGGAATGATTTGCAAAGTGGGATGTCCCTGAGGAGTTTGAGCAACCACTAGCATTCTTGGTAAGAAATCTGCAAACAAGCCATAACAGCTTGAAGGTTTTATGTGACGAGGCGGGTGTGGGTAAGGAGGGATACGTGGAAATGACATCTGCCCCCACCCCGGAGAAAAACAATGCTACACCTCTTAGGGACTTTCCAAACAGAGGCAGGAAGTCAAGGGTGGGCTTGGGATTCTAAAAACATCTTGAGGAGCACTCTCAACCTGTCTTTCAACTTCTGTCACTATTTATTCTTCTAGAAAGTTAAAATGTGCAAGCACTTCATTTACTATATTTTCTTTTGAAAATCTGGGTGCCTGTTTTAAAAGAAATAACAGTTTAAGTGTCCATCTCTCTCTCTCTCTCTCTCTCTCTCTCTCTCTCTCTCTCTCTCTCTCTCTCACACACACACACACACACACAGAGACATTCTCTTTCTCACACCTCACACACACAGAGAAAGAGAGTGTGTGTATGTGTGTATGTGAGAGAGAATGTGTGTGTGTGAGAGAGAGAAAGAGAGACACACACACACACACACACACACAGAGAGAGAGAGAGAGAGAGAGAGAGAGAGAGAGAGAGAGAGAGAGAGAGAGAGAGAGAGAGAGATGACAGAAGAAAAGGAAAGAGACAGTTTAAGGATGTTTTGGTTAGTATGTTGCCAGAATGTCGCGAGGGGAAGGTAGACTTGTGGTCTGGTGTGGAGGCCCATTCCTTTGGATTTTGACAGCCTTTATCAATATTATTAACTTAAGTAAACTTTAAGAACTATAATACTCAGAAAATTACAGAGACTACAGGTATACAGACTGATTTTTCTTTCTTTTCTTTCTTTTTTTTTTTTATTTAATCTTCGGACATAGAGGCTTGCTATGTCAACCTTTGAACTTGGAATCTTCCTGTCTCAGCCTTCTGAATGCTGGGATTACAGGTGTGCATCTCACATCCAGCTTTTGAATATCTTCTGGGGAGTGAATATGTGCAAGTAACCACTAACTGGATAGAAAATTAAGTAGGACTAGGAAACTAAAGGCATCCCAGAAGTCCTCGCTGTTCTCTGTCTCCAGTGACTAGCCACCAAAATATCTACTCTTAGACTTTGTCACCATAGTTGACTGGTTCCAGTACAATGGGCACCAATCATGAAGATGCTTCCTTTTATTTCTTTCCCAGTGCTGGAGACTGAACATAAGTGTTGTATGACATTTTGTTTGTGTTCTGACAAATAAATCTTGCCTGGAGATCAGAGGGCAGAGCTAGCCACTAGTTAACCACAGAGGCTGGGCAGTGGTGGCTCACACCTTTAATCCCAGCACTTAAGAGGAGGAAGCAGGAAGATCAGGAGTTCAAGGCCACTACACTAGATCGCACCAGTCTGAAAGAAAAACAGAGTTTGGTGGTGGTGGTACATGCCTTAAATCTCAGCACTAGGAAGGTAGAGACAGGAATATAAGGCAGGTGCAGACAGAATCTTGACCCACCCCTATTTGGTCTGAGGATTCGTAGAGGTAAGAAGTTTCTAGTGGCTGCTGCTTCTCTGATCTTTCAGCTTTCACCCTTGATATCTGACTCTGGGATTTTATTGTTAAGACTAATTAGGATCACACTACACATAAGGCTTATATACATGCTGAGTACACACTCTCCCATTAAGCATGGTCCTCAGCTCTTAAAAGAATCTTTTTTTTTTTTTTTTTTTTAGACAGAATCTCTCTAAATTGTCTAGACTGGCTTAGAACTTGATATATACCTCATTTAAGCCTTAAACTCATTCTGTAGCCCAGGCAGGCCTTGAACATATGATCTTGTTTTTGTCTTCCAAGTAGCTGAGATGATAGGCCTGTGCCACCACCTGCCTCTGAAAGTGTTTCCTGACCTACAAATCATAATGTTATCTGGATAGTGTGTGTATGAGTAGGGTGGGTGGAGAGGAGAAAGACAGAGAAAGAGAGAGAGGTAGAGAGGAGGGAGGGAAAGAGAGAGAGGAGAGAGACAAAGAGGGAGAAGGAGGTATAAAGAGGGGTGTGGTGATATTGTGTTCCCCAAAATATTGTGCACCCTAATAAACTTATCTGGGGTCAGAGAACAGAACAGCCACTAGATATAGAGGCCAGAAAATGGTGGCACACATGCCTTTAATCCTAGCATTCCAGAGGCAGAGATCCTCTGGATTTCTGTGAGTTCAAAGCCACACTGGAAACAGCCAGGCATGGTAACAAGTACCTTTAATCTCAGGAAGTGATGGCAGAAAGCAGAAAGGTATTTAAAGCGCGAGGACCAGGAACTAGGCTGGTGAAGCCTTTAGGCTTTTAGGAGCAGTTCAGCTGAGATCCATTTGGATGAGGACTCAGAGGCTTCCAGTCTGAGGAAATAGGATCAGCTGAGGAATTGGTGAGGTGAGGTAGCGTTGACTTGTTCTGCTTCTCTGACCTTCCAGCATTCACCCCAATACTTGGCTTGAGGTTTGATTTTATTAATAAGACCTTTTAAGATTTGTGCTACAGAGGGGGAGGATGGGAATGTGAGAGATGGGGGAGGGAGGAATGGAGAGAGAGAGAGAGAGAGAGAGAGAGAGAGAGAGAGAGAGAGAGAGAGAGAGAGAGAAAGATCAATCCTAGAGTGTCTCTGGGGAAAAGTTTCAATATCAGGTCCCATTGTGTTTCCCAATGGCTCTCAAAGTGTGGCCAAGTCCAGTGGCACCACCTTACTCAGACCTTCCTAGAAATATATACTAGTTGGTTCCCTTCTCAGCACTACTTAGGAATCCTGAGGGAGGAGCCCAGCAACCTGTCAGGCAAACTAGATGCAATTCTATTTGAGGAAGAGCCGCTCTGTAGGCTCATAAAAGTCTCACTGTAGCTGGTGCCAGGCTTCCCACTGGCTGAGGTGGACAAGCTGAATGGTAAGGTGAACTAGTCAATCCGACTTCAAGTAAGAGGAGCAGAAGACCCAGTGCAGAAAAGGAGCCTGGAGCGCGTAAAGCTAAAGACAGTAGAAGAAGTTCTCAGTGAAAGCATTCCTCAGAAACATGGGCTACATTTCATTTGAAACATCATTTAGGTAAATCCAGATGCTTGCAGCTCATCTCAGACTTATCAAGTGAAACTCTTCAGTGGCTGAAGCCTGGACATATGCTTTAAAATGTCCCATGGGTTATATAGACTAAATAGATTGTAGCCCCGAAGCCTAGGCTGCAGCCCTTGGGGAGATACAGTGCCTCTAGATGAGATTGGGTGTGTTCAGGGTGGTATGGGGAGACAGAGCTAAAATTAAGGGCCATTTGAGGGGTAGTATGAAAACCAAATACAGAAAAAGCTTCTTAAAATATATACATGCATGAAGGCAATCTGAACAAAATTGCCAAAGAATGGAGGAGACAGAGTCTCAACTAAGCATCTCTTGGCACCAAATGAAGCTTCTAGCACTGAGACTGGGTTACATCTAATTGAGTTATTGGCCAATGGAGTCCCATGGGAATCCCTAAACAACCCAGGCTGTTGCCAAGACTATAGGCTACTCTCCACAAACTGACAGCAAGGTCATTGCTAAAGAAAACACAGAGAAGTAGAGCTGGTGTCTACATATTGCCTTCACCCTATGTTCTAGTCTTTGGTACAGCAAGGCACAGGAAAGAACTCTGCAGGTTACCAGAAAAGATACGCAAACACAAGCCAGCTGCAAACCCTTTATCTACAATGGTGTCCTGCTTGCAGGCAATGCTAGGGCAATGCTGGCACAAAGCTTATGGTAGTAACCAAGCAATATCTGATTTGACTTAAGGCCCATTCCTAACCCTGCTTGGGTGACCAAGAACCAGAGACTATCGTATCGTATCATATCACAGCATATCGTATTGTATTGTATTATAATAGAATTATCCTTTAGAAGTCTGTTGTTTTCTGACGAAAGACAGAAAGGCAGTAGATCCAGATGGGAGGAGGGATAGGAAGGAACTGGGAGGAGTAGAGGGAGGGGAAACCGTAATCAAGATAAATTATGTGAGAAATCTATTTTCATAAAAGGGAAAATAGAGAGGGAGATACAGTATCTACAGGTGGTTTTCAGGACAGAGTCAATAGAAGTGGGGATGCTAGGAGAGTATGATGGTTATCTGCCCCTAAGAAACAAGATCCTTCAAAACCACGTGGCTTCCCTCCACACACATTATATCACAGTTTCTGTGGGTCAAGAATTGGGAGGCAGAGTGTAGCTTAGCTGAGTCAGACATAATCACTGATCTGATGATGGTTATCTTGCCATTAGGAGAAGAGTGGACCTGGTCACGCAGCAGAGCAAGGCAGGGCAGAGACGAGGTTCACTCAGAGCTGACACGGAAGTATCTCTTCTGCCATGTCCCCTTTCTTTCCTTCAGCCAGGTCACGCTTGGTTACTGTGAAATACAACTGGAAGTCCCAACTTGTGCAGTGGTGACAAACGAGTGATTTAATTTCTAGAAGCCTGGAATTCTTTCATCTCCTGTATAACAGCAGTGATGGCAATTATGATGAAAGTGGCGATTCTGATGATAGCGACTATAAATACTCTTCACAAGGTGAATTGGGTAACACTTTGTGACTGATAAGTCCTGACACTGGCAATCACTGTTTACACTGGCAGTGTTTAAGATCCCTGATTTAGACGCCGGGCTCTGGTAGCACACACCTTTAATCCCAGTACTCCAGAGACAGAGGTAGGAAGATCTCTAAGTTTGAGGCCGGCCTGGTCTACAAAGAGAGTTCCAGGACAGCCAGGGAGATTCCTGACTTACTAAGTGGGAAAAGAAACTTGGTTAGTAAATATAAGACACTTGTATTTTCTGTATATAGTGACATTTGTGTTAGCTTTCTCTTACCTAACATTTTTAAAAATTTAAAAATCACATTAATTAATTAATTAATTAATTAATTAATTTGTGTGTGTGTGTGTGCGCGCGTGCGTGCGTGTGTGTGTGTGTGTGTGTGTGTGTGTGTGTGTGTGTGTGTGTGTGTGTTGGACAAATACAAGCCATAGAGTAGGTGTGGAGGTCAGAGGACAACTAGCAGGAGTCAGTTTTCTTCTTCTACCATGTAGGTCCTGAGGATCAAACTTATCATCAGGCTTGATGGCAGGTGCTATTACCCACTGGCCATCTGGTCAACCCACCTAACACGCTCACTACAGTAACAAGATATGAGAAATAACACAAAACATCCTAGCAAGTGTCTCAGATTGCGAATTGAAATTCAAAACAATGATTTTTTTTTTTTTTTTTTTTTTTTTTTTTTTTTTTTTTTTTTTTTTTTTTTTTTTACAAAGTATCTAGGAAGTACCAGGTGCTATAACACCGAGTGGGCTACTTGGTCCCTGTCTGCAAAAAATGAATTATCCACAGTGTGTTGATTAGTATGTTGCCACAATACAAGTCCAAGTAGAACCTTAGACTGAATTATTTGGAAATGGAATCCTTGTAGGTATAGTTCAGGCAAGATAATAAACGTTCTTTTATCGAATTAACTACTCACTGCACTGAGTGGTTAGGTATAATATCACACAATATAGAAGAAGAGCAGTGAGACAGGTCAGTGGGACAAAGGTACTTGCCACAAAATCTGGCAAACTGAGTTACACACACACACACACACACACACACATACACACACATGCACACTAAATAAAATAAAAAGAGGGACAGAAAAGATACAGAGACAAACAACAAAGGTGATGGAGAGATGCAGCAATGTGTCAAGGTTTCTAGGCATCCACAGGAAGCTAGGAGTTAGAGATGGTGAGGCTTCTCCATCCTGTCCTACAGAAGGAACCCACCCTGTCAACACATTGATGCCAGGTTTACAGATTCTGAAATTTGAAGTGGACCAGTTTCGACCATTTCCAACTACAAGCAATACTTACTTATATCACGTGACCATCTCCCTGTCCATGGTGGAATCAGGAATACTCTAAAGCTTAAAATCCATGGGAGCCCAAAGTAGGTCAGTGAGAACTGAGTCTATCATCACACTTGGACTTACAGTCTGCTCAACAAAATGCCCATTCCCACTAACATTCTATCCTCTCACACAGAAAGAAAAAGAGGAAATCCATTGGAAACGACCACAAACACAGTCTTGGGAAAATACTGGTCCACAGTAGGGCTCTACTCAGCCAGTAAGCATGCCATCTCCTTTCTTCTCCCAGGACAAAAAGAGAGAGAGAGAGAGAGAGAGAGAGAGAGAGAGAGAGAGAGAGAGAGAGAGAGAACTCCCTTGCTCACTGTGAGTCCTACATATCTGGAACTGGGTATGAGGAAGGAGGAGGGAGCTGAGGAGCAATAAAGTCAGGAGGGCTGATGGGAGCTATTTTGAGCAAGCCGGTCTTTTATAACTCCTATTTTGTTCCCCAGTTGAACTGACCACTGCTTGATGAATTGTGTTTATCTGTAGTTCAGCGATAAAGTTCTCTTTTAATTCCCCATTGAATAGAAATATTTAGGGCAATGCCACAGCTGTGTTTATTCACACACTCTGCCACAGTTATGTAAATACTGCCTATGGAACTATTTCTGATAAAGGCCCCATACCAACCCCGAGGAATTCGATGCTCACTCTAGATGTCTGCCAAGATGAGCAGTTTCGATCCAGCTTGGCACAGCCGTGAATGGTATCACAGCTTCTCAGAGATCATTTGGCAAACCTCAGGATAGAAGAAGCACTTTCTTTCCTTGCTCTTGCAAAGCTGCCACTGAGCCAGAAACTTGCCAGCATCCTCTACTTCTCTTGCTTAGAAACACGAGACTGACATGGAAAACTTGAGGCCTCCTCATACAAAATTAATAAGTAAAAACCGAAGTTGTAACTTGGAAACTCTCCTCTGATGTGAAGCTGGAGAAAACGAAGATGAAGATACTTGCTTTCCACAACCATGAGGCTCCAAGATACAAATCACATGACCAACATGGCCGGTCCCAGGTCTCAGATCCATAGTTCCTGTGGCACCAAAGAACCACTTTCCAAAAGACAACCATGTAGGTTAATCTCTCCAGATGCCAGAGTTTTGACAAATTATTTGAAGGGACACTAGCCTACTTGAGCCTGAGCCTTCTCTCCATTCCCTCTTCTTTGCTAAAAACTGTTAGATTACATTCCTAAAACTAGCCACCAAGGTCTATTCCCTTATTTGGCCACTTCCTCCTCCCAAGGCTGGCTACCAAAGTCCAGCAATCAGAAGCCCCCTTTGGCTCACCTAATTAACATGCCCAATTAAAATTAAATACCTTATCCCTTGTCCCCTTCCTCCTTTCCCTGTTCCCCTCCTCCTTTCCCTGTCCCCCATCTC
Organism: Peromyscus eremicus; assembly: GCF_949786415.1. Taxonomy (NCBI): domain Eukaryota; kingdom Metazoa; phylum Chordata; class Mammalia; order Rodentia; family Cricetidae; genus Peromyscus; species Peromyscus eremicus. Next base: position 45,260,527 of record NC_081436.1, on the reverse strand, counting down.
CTTCACCACCACATCCTAGCCCTCCCAACACAGACCGCTCCTTCTCCTCTTAAAAATTGCACCTGCAAGGTCATTTGCTGCTGTTTTCTGCCTGAGTCAGGAAGCAGCCACTTTAACTTTTCTTCCCCACTTAATAAAGGATCTCCTTGTGAAAGCAAGTGTTGGAGTGTGGCCTGTGCCTAATCTGGGGTCAGGAGGAAGTCCCCCACTGTTTGGGGGTCTCCATTTTTATTTCTACCTTTACACTTTTCTTCATTTTCCAAAACAGTCTTGCAATGTAACTAGAAAAAACAAAGTATTTTATTTAGTTTTTATTTTGTTAAAGAAAAATGTGTTTAGCAAACTTTGCCATCAGTGAAATGATTTGCTAAGTAAAAAACAGTCCTATTCTTAGATCACACTAAAGAAAAATAGATGAAAATAAATACATATTGTAACTAAAAGACTTGAAATACACACTTCGTAAAAGGTAGTAATAACATTGAAAATGAGGGCTAGTACTTGTTCTGTGGGAGTGCAAGCCTCACCAAGAAAAAAAAAAAAAAAACCAGTAACAACAAAAAGGTTTGGGCTTTTTTGTTGTTGTTGTTGTTGTTGTTTTTTGTTTTGTTTTTGTTTTTCGAGACAGGGTTTCTCTGTGTAGCTTTGCGCCTTTCCTGGAACTCACTTGGTAGCCCGGGCTGGCCTCGAACTCACAGAGATCCGCCTGGCTCTGCCTCCCGAGTGCTGGGATTAAAGGTGTGTGCCACCACTGCCCGGCTTGGTTTGGGCTTTTTTTAGTCCCGTCCCCAGCCAGTCTAGGAGCTGAATCTCATGGTATCCACTCCATGGGTAAGTCATCTTATCATATAGTACCCACTCCATGGTTAATAAGTGGACCTTTGGGGGAATCAAGTTATCAAAGTTCATCCAGTGGAGTCAAAAGTTCACCTGACTCTAAAACACACACCTTAATTATTACACTGCTTAGTCATTACATTTAAATATGGCAGACCGCACAGGCTCACGGGTAGACTAGGTATTTTCTTATTGCTGTGAACACACATGATAAAGGCAAGTTAAAGGAAGAAGGGTGTGTTTTACAGTTTGAGGGGACAGTCCTTCATGGTAAGGTAGTCATGATGGCTACAGAAGTGGGAGGCATCTGGTCACATTACATTTGAAATCAGGGACCAGAGAGAGGTACATGCTTAAGCTCAGTTAGTGTCCTCTTTTTAATTCTGTCCCCAGTCCCAGACCAGGAAACTGTGCCAGCCATACACATTGGAGACAGATCTTCCCACCTCCGTTAACTTAATCTATGAGTTCCCCTCTAGACGTGCCAGAGGTTTGACTCCTTGGTGCTTCTTGACCTTGTCAAGTTGGCAATCAATATTAACTCTCACAATGAATGGAAGGTTTTTGTCTCTGTGTCATTTTGAGGTGCTCAGGACCTTAAAGAGAAGGAGCTTTATTAGAATTTTTTTTTTTAAGTTGCAGGGAGTTTAGCTTCAAAGAGGATTGTGGGAGCTGGGTTTCTTAGTCTCTTTATGCTTTATGACAGTTTTGCAGCGGCTTCTTTACCTGCACCCAACATAGCGTTCCACCCTTGCCAGAGGCCCAAGCAAACTGAGCTGTCTGATCTTGGATTTGAACCTCCAAATTGTGAGCTAAATAACCTTATTCTCTATAATAAAGTTAATTGCCTCAAGCATTCTTGCAATAGCATTTTCTTTGGGCCATCCACCAGCTCCCAAATAAAGACACAGAGACTTATTATCAATTATGAATACTCAGCCTTAGCTTAGGCTTGCCCTACTAGCTCTTTGAACTTAATCTGTTTGTATTCATCTCTGTTTTGCCTCAGGGCTTTTTTACCTTTCTTTCATTCTGTACACTCTACTTTCCTCATTTATCCATGTCTGACTGGCTGGCCCCTGGCATCTCCTTGGCATCTCTTTTTCTTTCTTCCTTCAAGCCAAAATTCCTCCTCCTACTTACTCTCCCTGCCCAGAGGTCCTGCCTATACCTCTTTCCTGGCTATTGGCCATTCAGCTTTTTATTAGACCGATCAGGTGTCTTAGGTAGGCAAGGTAAAACAGCAACACATCTTTACATAGTTAAACAAATGCAACATATATTTATGTAGGTAAATATTCTGCAACACAAACAAATGTAACACGTCTTTATATAGTTAAACAAATATTCTATCCCACAACAATTCTCTTGTGAAGCTGACTAGTATATGTCTCATTCATTGGAGGTTTATAAACATGCCTCATTTAAATAAGTGGAGACCACGTTGAAATCTGTTTGCAGTTCTGCATGTTAGTTATTATGTGGTGCTGTTTACCATGTGAGAAAAGTCACCAGACACAACAAAACCCACAATAAGAGTTTATTAGGAGAAGGGAGGAACAGAAAAGAACATGCTTGGGCCTACTGAAAGACTTGTGCAGGAAGAGGGGAGAGGACATGTGAGATCCACCTTTTATGGGCTCCCCAGAGCATGGACATATGGGTTTGCATGGCTACACCCATGCATGAACATAGATTACATGATCACAATGCGCGCAAATTACATGACCATGCAGTGCACGGATTATGTCGGACGTAAGGCCCCTGGAAATGACTAAGCCTCTCATCAGCGCATGTGTGGTCATGGGTGTGTGGCTAGAAATCTTATCACTGCATCTTCAGAACAACATTCTGGTAAACTGGGAAAGTTTTCCAAATTACAAGTAGAGTTTCCCCATGACATAAGGCGAATTCAAGTTTTATCTTCTATTGTTGCCTGGGAACTGGGCCATTCATACACATTCGCAATGCCAATGGAGACAGCTACGTGAGGTAGGAGTGCATGGGCTCCATCTCTGGGAAGATGTGGTGTGGAGGCATCCAGCTCTCAGTGACAGGGTTTGGTATGTGTCACATGTCTGTTGTGCAAGCAGAGGCGGTGGTGGGAATTGTAAGGTGACTGAAAAGTGGGGCGGCAGCAGCGGCATTTCCCCTAGCTGGGCTGTAGTCATAGGACTGCTGTTGAGCATCTAAGCCTGGTCCTTGGAAATCTTCAGGAAATACAGGAGAACTCCAATCCCCTTAACCAGACTTTATCCTGTTGCCGAAGTTTACAATCCCCAGCCAAGAATGTAGATTTAGGAAGCAGGTTGTTATGATGAAAGCTAGTGAGATCATCTAAAGAATGTGTCAAGTGTGAGCTGTTAATAGGGAGAAGAAAGCCAGAGTTTGTGCTGTTTTTCACAAAATCCTATTTGGAAAACAGGCCATGCATGATAAAAACATTCCTAGCTCTGAGGGAACCTGACAGTATCTCTCATGCTGGCTAGATTTCAGCTTTAGAATGACATATAAATTTATTAAGTATGTGAAGAACTTCAGCATGTTGACCTCTCCTAGGGAAATCATGTCCTTATCAAAGTTTAAGGAAAGGAGTCAGCTAAAGTCAGAACTAGAAAAAACATTCCATTTTTCCACTACATATTTCATCATTCCTTACAAAATATTCTGTGGTTTGTTTTTGTTCAACTGGTTAGAAAAACCTCACAATACAGGTTCAATGTAAGTGAAATACTTTTGCCTCTGGAATCTAGGTAACTCACACTGATCAATAATTTTTCCCTACAGTTCAATCTAGAGTATAAACACATGGCATCCAAGAGCCCATTTTTTGAATTAGATCTGTATTGGGCTAGGATAGCTGAATTCAGCAAATAAAAATGTAAGATGCCTAGTTAGATGTGAACTTCAGATAAACAAGGGATAATTTCTTACTATATGTCCTAAGACATACAGAGTGATGGAGAGGGAAGAAGTACACAGATGAAAACATGGATAGCATGAATAGAGAGCAAAGCTGCATCTTTTGATAGATACACTATAGTGGCATAGAAGGGTTAAATGCCAGGACACCGCCTAGGTTACTGGATTAGGTAATAAGTGAAGGGCAATGACATTGATGACGAAAAACTGAACATGACCCAGATTTTGAGAGAAACTTTGTGTTTGGTTCAATATTTCCTTTGGCAGGAATTTGCTCATGCTAGTATGATTTTAATGACATCAATATCCCATCAATAAACCAGGCTAGATTATCCAATCTTTCAGGATAGTTCTTGCACACTTATGTGCACCTGCTTAACTGTGGAATTAATCACAACCCCACAGCTCACAGTCCTTCAGTTCTAAAGTAAACATTTGCCCAGTATATTGTGCAAATGTTCTATGAACAGACTAACTCCCACAGATAGCATGCAGCAATCCTCAACTAAAATGGCTACTTAGCATTATTTTATCTATCAACCTCTTTACTACACATGATTTCCTTGGCCTAAAATAACCAACAGATGATTTTGTGGACCTTCTCCAGATTAGATGCAGAATCAAACAGCCTTGCAGGTGTGGAAGGCAGGACAAATAGGTCACATCAAGATAAAGGAATCAGGACAACTACTCCCAAGTACAGATATTAGAGACAATATTGGAGAATATCCTCTAGTTCATTAGTGGAGGACTTTTTTTTTTAATAATGAGATGTGTCTGTCTGGATCAATTATTAAGTTATAACAAAAATATCCTTTCATTTGAAAACAGACCAATTATTTTTCAAGGATCTGGGACCTTCCAGCCCTCGCATTAGGTACACGAAGAGATGACTCAACATAGATATCGTTTCTAAAACCACTGAGATGACATTCTATCCATCTGGCACAAGAAAACATTTTCTTATGTTTCCAAATAATGTGAGAGGATAATTTCAAACTGTTGCAGGAGCACAGAATCTTTTGGTTCTCGACAAACTGTTGAAGCAATAATCAACCATGCGAAGTTGGCAGCTGCTACATGTAGAAAGAAACAGGAAAGCTTTTCCTCCATTAAAGGTGATTGTTGTCAGGTGTTTTGTCACAGTCACTGAAAGCTGGCTAACACATTATAGAAAGCAGCGTTTTGTATCATCAGTGTTTATGTATCCTTCAACAAGGATTCCTAGTGGCTCCTACCCCCAAAGAGAAGATGGTTCCAAGAGGACATTAAAGAGAAAAATATGGAAAAGAAGGGGGAGAAGCTGGTTCTCCCCATGAAGGGACCCAGGGAACTTGGAGTTTGGAAGTGTAAAACACTACAGGAAAGCTATGTTAGCAATCGAGAGATAAATACAGAAGAAAAAGCAGAAACCAAAGCCACCCCGATTTTATGCATGAACAAGTGGAAGAACAAAAGTCAGAGAAGGAACATTCTAGAAAGAAGCAGTTATAGGTACAAAGTCTAAATTCTGGAACAAAGAAGTAACTTATATGTCACACATGCAGGTGGTAGTATTTTGGAAGCTAGAGTTCAGGTTTCTTAACTACTAAGTTTTTCCATGTTTGGGGAATGAAGGAGGAGTAGAAACCTACAACGTGCTGAATGTAAACTTAATCTCTTGATTTTCCCGCAGAGAGGACCTCAGTTTGGGGCCACTGCTTCTTTCTGCGTTTGAAACTCTGACTGAAGTACTCTGTGGATATTTCACTGTCAACAGCTTTATGACAATGACAGCTTCATAATTATTTCTTCTCTGGATGCCTTTGCTCAAAGGCACTTTGACCTCTCTCGTAGATAGCAGTAATCATTTTCATTACCTGGCATATTTAAACAAGTACAAACAAATAAATCAGCTACCCATACAAATTGCTGGTTTTCAAATCTGCATCTGGACTATCTAGACAAGTTTTAAATTGTTATGTGATATTGTGTTGGTTGCAAGAAAAGGTGAAAATCAGAATCTTGCAAATGTTCATCCCACATTTTTAAAGGGTCACATGACATGGAATTCAATCTTCTTTATTCACCTAGTAAATGCCAAGGTATCAGACAAGTTGGGAAAAAGGGCAGTCCTTGTGGGAATCAGCATAATGGTGGGGCTAGGTTTGTTTTGCTTTGTTTTGGCTGTATCGAGTTTTTGTTTTCTTTTGTTTGAATGCATGAAGGTTTAAGATGGAAAAATTGCAACAGATGAAGGAAATAAACTCAAAGCTTTCTAATTCCTGACACGAGGGACATTCCGAGATGAGAATAAAGATGTGGCTTCTGGGTTTGCTGCCAGGGAGATCCTATGGTGTTTCAATGCCCACCTCTGCCTTGCAGAATCCCAAAGCATTTGTTCACTCTAGATTTGTCTTATGAGATTGCACTTTATATCCGTCATGTCTCACGCAATCCACAAAGGGAGTGCTCACCAGTTAGCATGAACTGCTTTTGACCATCACTTAAATATGCCCTGTCCCAGGAAACAAGCTGAAGGAAGCCAGCCTTGGAGTAAGGCAAATAGCTATAACCTTCATTCCGATCAGCTCACTCACTGAAACATAGTCATCAAAGGCCTGCCCTCTGCTTGGCAGCCTGCCAGATGCAAGGACACAGAGACAAACAACCGGGTTTGGCTTCAAGGCGCTTGCTGTCTACAGAGCCTGGAGAGGGTTGAGCAGATGACAGGCAAAGAACACAACTGACGCTATGTGACACAGTGGTTCATGTCCTTCAGGGAGACACTGACTTGGTCCCTGTGCTGGCTACACACTAAGGAACTCAACCTGTCTGCAGTTTCTTATCTAGAGAGAGAACGGAACTGCAGTGCAATGGGGACAATGCTAGCCACAGCAGTGACCTCACAGCCCACTTTAGATAGAAGTGCAGACATTGGTTCATCCTAGAAAAGAACTCGAGGCAGAGGAGGAAGCATCACAAGGAATGTGGTGCTCTGACCAAGAGGCATATATGTATGAAACTGAATTCGATATGAGAGAACCTTCAGGAAGTTCTTAGAAGTAAGAGGAAAAGATGTCAAGGAAATTGAGGGACATATGTAAGAGTTTGAAAGCACCTATGGGCAGAGTGCCATGACTGAGCTTGGACTGCATGAGATCATGCCCGGGAAGATTGACTGGCAGAGAAGGAACAGAGGCATAGAGATAAACTAGGACATCTATGTGGCCGTCGGGGCAACAGCAGCAGAAAAACACACATTCCCTAGGAAAAGAGACAACATTCTGCTATGACCATTTGATTTCTGAATAAATGCTTGGGTCTGCTAAACACAGAGTCCACAGACCATCCACCCATGGACACCCAGTTTACACAGTAGGTATGGGGGTGGGGCAGGGAATATAAATAGAGGACTAGGGATAGCCTGAGTCATGTACGCAATGTTGAAGCAGATGGCACCAACATAATCACAATACACAGCAGAACTGGCGTGCCATTAAGTGTGAGCGTCAAAGGAAGGAAAGGCAGGCTGAGTGTCAGAGACGCCTGAGACAGGGCTGACGCAAGGAGGGGATTGCCATGGGTGGAGGAGGGAAAGAGGGCTGGGCGGCAGGGACACTGGCCAGGAACAGAAATGCATGGATGCAGAGTATGTTCAGGAAGAGAAAAATCTTTGCATTCGTCTAGAAAATTACTTCTGTAACTTCAGTAAATTTTGAACAGCTTTGGTAAGGTAGAACCGAAATAAAGTCAATTGTACACATTTTAAATGTGTATATTAAGGTCTATATACATACATGCTTCATGGTGCCTCTACCCACATTTTTCTTGTTTTAGATTAGTTTACATTTTACGTAATTTCAATAAATCAAATCACAGCGTGTAAGTTCATTCACACAGCCTGATTGTTCTGGGGTTCTTTTATCTTGAGGCATGAGCTGATTCTGCCTTTCCTTTTGGTAGCCAAGCCATAATCCACTATACCAAAGTGTTACGGTTTTCCACTCGCCTTTGGCGGAACTTGAGTCTTTTCAAGTTTGGGGGGGCATCAAAGCTAATGTTGCTATGGGCATTTTATTTTTTAAGATGTATTTATTTTATTGTACATGTATGAGGTTTGCCTGCATGTATATGTGCTCCATGTGAGTGTTTGGTGCCCATGGTACTCAGAAGAGGCACCAAATCCCTTGGAACTGGAGGTATGGATGGTTGGGGACTGCTGTGTGGGTGCCAGGAATTAAACTCTGGGCTCGGCAAGAGCAGCACACTGGACCATCTCTCTAACCCTGTAAGCTTTTGTTTGGACACAGGCATTCATTTCTCTTGGGTGAACAGCTAGATCTGGTTGCTGTTGTTACCACTCGATAGATTTGTTTAGCATTTGGAAGAATTTCCAACAATATTAAAGTAGTTGTACCATCATCCATTCTCAAATACAAGCATGAGTTTTGAGTTCCTCCACATACTTGCCAACAGTCTTGTTAATTTTAAATTAATGTGTATGGGGTGGCACACTGCTATTGCTCTGATTTTCATGTCTATAGTGACTAGCAATGCTAGGTATCTTTGCCTACTTGCTGTGTACCTATCATCTATGATGAAGTGTCTGTATGAATTTTTAAATTATGTATGTGTATGCTTGGATGTATATTTATCTACCATGTGCATGCAGTGTTTTCAGAGGCCAGAAGAGGTTGTCAGATCACCTGGAACTGGAGTTACATGCAGTTGTTAGTTATGTGGGTCCTAGGAACCAAACCTAGATCCTTTGCAATATTGAAAGTGCTCTTAACTGCTGAGGTATCTTTCCAGGCCCTATTTACTCTTTTTAAAAGTTGCATTGTTTTTTTTTAAATATTGGGTTTATAAATTTATATATACACAGATATATGTATACATACATGAACACACCTATATACACATACATACAAATATATATGTATATGTGTGTGCATAATATTCTGGATACAACTCAGATGCAATGAATAGTGTTTGCACATATTTTTTCCAAAATCTGTTTTAATACTGTTATGGATACAATGGGTTTTAAAGTATGATAATGCAGTCTAATTTAATCTACCATTTTCTTTAGGAATATGCTTTTGGTGCCTCACCTAACACCTTTGCTCAACTCAAGTTCATAACATTTCTCTACAGTTTTTCTTATAGATCTTACGGTTATAGGTTCTATGTTTAGGTTGAGGAAACATTTGAACTACTTTTTGCATATAGTACAAGAAACGGATTTAAGTTCATTTTTGCACATCTAGGTTCAGTTTTCACAGCAATGTCTACCAGAAAGATCACTCTGTTGCCAATGAAGTCTCTTTTCAGATTTTAGAAGTCAGTTGCCCATTTTTGCCTGTGTCTATTTCTGGACTCCCAGTTAGGATTCATCAACCAGTTTGTCTGTTTGAATGTCAGTACTCTACAGTATTGGTGACTTTAGCTTTATAACCAATCTAGAATGGTGTGTTTGATTCGCTACAAGGAGGGAAGAGTAGCCATCTTGATAACAAATCCATCCCTTCTGCACATCACCATTTCTACTCGACACGATTGTCTTCCTGCCTGAAGTCTTTCTTTAATGGATCTGCACCTTAAATCTGAGTGTCTCTGTCTTACCTTAGACTTTGGAAGGCTTGTTCAGGTACAGGGTCCTAATTGGATAGATTTTTCCTGGTATTTGAAGGATGATACTCAAATGCCTTCTTATCTGCCTTGCTTCCAATGATATACCAGCAGCCCTCTCTACTCCTCTCTTCCTTCCCCTGAAGTGGTCTTTTGTTATTGTTGTTGTTTTCTTTCTATTCTGGTGGGGAGCATGGGGACTACAAGTCACCCTCTATAATTTACTTCGTGTTTCTTGTCAGAAGAATTTATGAAGTTCAGGTAGTTTTCAGCCACTATCTCTTCAATTTTGGTGGTGGGGAAAGGGGGCGCTTCTTTTCTCATTGTGAAGACTCTCAAGTGTACTGTACTGCTTGAATTTGGAACACATTCAAATTCGGTTGATTCTCTATTTATGTATTTATTCAAAGACAGTCTCACTACATAGGTCCGGTTGGCCTTGAACTTGGGATCCTCCTGCCTAAGCCTGCTGAAATGCTGGGACTGACCAGCTTGGACCACTACACCTGTCTTTTCTGTTCCTTTATTTGAATTTATCTTTCTGTGGTTCACCTTGGATGATTTATGCCAATAGTACTCTGCTATCAGTCCATTATTGACCCATGTTTCTTTTCACATCATAATTTTCATCTCCAGAAGTTTAATTGGATCCCATTTTAAAAAATAACTTCATGTTTTTATATAACTGAACATGGGAACACTGTTGCATTAATTGTTTTACTGTCCACTTTGGGTAATTCTAACATCCATACCAGTCCTGGGTCCATGGTAATTGATTGTTTTTCTTCTACATTATGTAACTCTTCTTAATTCTTTGCATGACTGGTTATTTTTTCAGTAGATACCAGCCTTTGTGAATTTTAAATTATTGAGTGTTAGATATTTCTGTATTTCTAAAAATAGTCTGCAGTGCTCTTTCCCCAGGACACAACTACTTGGGGAGCATTTGATCTTCTCAGGAGTGATTTTCAGATTGCCAGGCAGGGCCAGCATGGAACTCTCCCTAGGGTAGCACAGTCTCTGCTGAGGCAAGCCTTCTGTGAACTCTACCTAAATCCCAACAGTCACAATGCGTGGTGAGAATGGCAGTGTTCTAGGCCTTGAGTGCATCCCACTAACACCTCTTTATGCTCATGTGTCGGGGGGGGGGGAGTGTTTTCTTTCACCTTACATACACTCCTCACACACGAGCCATAGACAACACCTCTAACTTCCAAAATCTTTGTATAAAAGTCTGTCTCCTTTCTCGTATCTACCTTGTGAAAATGAGCTGTTTGGTCTTCCTACACTCTGAGCTCTGTCTTGCCATCCCATGGGATCTGTCTGGCTCTACTGAACTTCCCTCTCCTGGGGCCATGGCTTGACAACTCATTCAAGGCAATATGCTAGGGCAATCTTAAGAGTTGTTGTATGTATATTCTTTCTTTCGGTCACCTGGACAGGGTTTGATATTTTTCATTGCATATTTGACTTATTTCTGAGTTGTTTCAGGTAGGAAGGTAACCGCCACTCCATCTCAGTAGGAGTAGAAGTCTTATCTCTCATCTTTTAAGATAAACCATTAAGATACAAGCATGGCAGCCTTTGTTACTGTATAGGCATGATGATATTCGTTACCTAATTAGACTCCATTCACTTCAGGGCAGTTCAGAGGTATTTACTGATGAGCTACTGTATACCTGGCACTGTGTCTATAAAGATGAATCAGTCCCAAAGGTCTCTGCATTCCTAGCATCCGTTTTACAAATACAGATAATTAAAAGGCACCAATTATAGGGCTTGCGGATCATCCATGCTTTTAATATCATCTCACTTCTGGTGCTTGCCAACACGACCACTAATTTCACATCAAGGACAGCTGGAGGAAACATGAAACTCAAACCATGGCATCTTCCTAATTGTAGATAGTTTTCCTAAAAGACTTGGGGGCAGAAGTTGAAACTCTAGAGGGAAATACTTTATGCCGACAAGTCCTTGATCTCACAACAATAATACAAACTTCAGCGAGGAGCAAACATAGCTCCAATTGGTTCCAGCCCAGGATCTGAGGGAATGCAGCAGGCTGGGTGAGAATGAGAAACATGAGGACGGCACCACGGGGATAGATTTTCCATCATGGTTCCAACTTTGCAATGGGCATTACATAAAAAGTTTGAAGCAGTTTTGTGGACTTTTCATGAAGCCTGGCACTCTGCCTGGCCCTAGGCAACGTAGATGCTTTCTAAGGGAGAGATCACTTTTCTCATCTGCACCAAAGGAATGCTTTCTGATCATTTGTTAAAGCTTTATTTCCAAGGTACTGAGTGAATTTAATTAGTTCCCCCACCACCATCCCCTTCTTAGTAAATTTCTCACACACGTGAATTCACTGGGAAATTGGATTTCATCTCGACAAAACAAAACAAAAAAGGACATCCAACTAAAGGATGAGAGATTAGTTTGGTGAAGGCCCCATGACCTAGTCAAAATGAAAATGCCTGTCAAACTGTAATGGGATGAATCATATTAAAATCTGATTGCACAGGCCTGGAGACTCAGCATTTCCTACAAACCTCCAGGGGATGTGGAGTTGATTTTCCCACAGCACACCTTTGGGTAGCAAAGAGCTATAAAAGGCAAGATGCCCTTCACTATCTTATTTTGGTCTGAGTCACTATTGGAAACAGGGACTCCTTTTCCACTGGACCTCAATTTAACCTATTATAAAATGTTCTCTGGTCAGCTCCTAAAACCATAGCATCTTCTATCATATATGGATGAAGCTTCCCTGTTGCTGCTCATCAATTCACTTATTCTATTGGCAGACATGTATTAAAGAGGCATTAAAGTACTGGGTAATTAAATATATACTCTCTCAAACCCAAGCACGAAGAAATCAATTTAGAGAGAATTGCACATTAATAATACAATGTCATGTGTACTATTAGAGATATTTAAGCAATAGTTAAGGGAACACAGAGTCCTGAAAGGAGAAATTTTTTTTTTAAACAGGGTTGATTGACTTTCTTTTTCTCATATGATGTGGTAGCCACAGCTGGAGCCAGTCTCTTGCATAGAGACTTTGGTGTGGGTTTTCACAAGTTGTCTGTGAGTTGCTGTAGGGAGAGGTGGTAAGCATAGGCTCTTTCCAGAGTCCAGTTCGTGAACAGCAGGGAGACCGGACAGGGGATAGTGTCATCATTCTGGATCTCAGCCTACAGTTTGCAACTGAGTCACCGGAGGGCTTATTAGATATGGGTTACTGGGTTCCACTCCAAGACCACCTGATATGAATTTTCATTATTTAACAAATTTCCATCATTGTTAGCATTGCTGGTTGCTGGCCTGCATGCATGATTTCAGAATGACTTCAAGGCATTGTGCTCTGCTTCCATGCACAACAATGAAAAACATATGGTGTTGCATTTTACAATGGATGATGAGAGGGTCATTCATAATTTGGTGGAGGAAATGACTTTTCCTTCCTTTGCCTATACAGTAGGGAACTCCGAAAGAGTTTGAAGAAAGGTGTGGTGTGTTGGTTTTGTGCCTGTGTTAGAGTTAGACAGGGTTGGACTTGAACCCTGTTCTCTCACTTATTGCTTTGGTCTTAGTACAGCAAGCAACGGAAACATGATATGAGTTCTGGAGATAGTAACAGGAAAGATTCCATTTGGCCTCAGGAAGCAGGAACACTGCCAAATATTGATGCTGCCTGCATGAGGACTGCTAGCTATCTGGGGTTTGTGAAGCAGATATGTTGGGGGTTTGTGGGCAGGGAAGTGAGTCGATGATTCCAAGCAGAAGTCACCAGAGTTTCAAGTCACACATTGCTGTATTCAGTAACGAGCATTTCCTGGTAAGTGTGCATTTTATTACAGCTTTGTAAATGCAACCAAACTTAAAAATCTCTGGGATCCTATGGATAATTCCTCTCTGAAGTCAAAAGGATGCCAAGTCCCAGTGGAAAGCACATAGTAGACATGGAGTCAGAGCTCCAGAGCTGCTTCCTAGGAGCTTTGTGGAGTTCATATGCAGTATTCTTTCATCTCTAGTGACTCTACAGTGCAGTACCACATTAACACTGACACTCTACACATGAGAAACTGAGATCTGGCCTCAGGTAAGTGGATGCGGTTTTGTACTTTGGGAGTTTTGATCCTGTTGGATAATTTCAGAGGAATATTTCTCATACCTATTCAATGGCTAGAATTTCCCATGGGGAACTTGCCACAGAATCTCAGGCCTCTTTTCTGGGGGTTACAAGTCTGTGGGTCTGGGGTGGGAGTGGGGTGGGATGAAGAATCTGTAATTTTATATCTCCCATTAACCAGATAAGTCTTATTTTGGGAGAAAATTGGGAACCGCAATTAGCTAGAGGGTTAAACTGTGTCCCGCACAAATTTATATCAACCAACAAACTCAGAGTATGATCTTACTTAGAAGTAGAATCCTGACAGATATAATCTGTTAAAACAAAGTAATGATGTATTAGGTGGGCCTGAAATCCAACTTTGGTATCCTCACGAGAAGGGACTAGGGCTTACAGAGTCACAGCTGGGGCAAGTGTGGAGGCACGTGCTTGGGACCTCAGTCCTTGCGGCTGACTAAGTAGAGTAAGAGTTTGAGGCTAGCCTGGGCTGTGAAGTGAATACTGTTTCAAACAACAACAACAACAACAAATAAATAGCAACAATTAAAAAAAAAAAAGAAAGCAAGAGAATAACAAAGAGAAGGCTAGTAAAGAGAGAAACAAGGAGATGGGAGTGAACGCCTGACTACAGGCTGAGGAACTGAAGTGTTACAAGGAGCTTCGAGAAGCTGGAGAAGGCAAGGAAGATTCTCCCCTAGAGCCTCTCCAGGAAGCACAGCTCTGCCAGCACTGTGATTTGAGCATCGCGCTTCCAGAGCTAGGAGAGAATGCACTCAGTTATTTTAAGGTTCTCACTTGGTGATTATTTATTATGGAAGCCTAGGGAAACGAACATATCTGCCACCTGGAAATTTCAGGGCACTAATTATTAACTTAAATTGGCATCTAAATATAAAAAAAAATACATATAAACTGGCAATAGTTGCTTCTGGAGTGTTGATCCAGGTTTTTGGACAGTGTAAAGAGAGATTCCCCTTCTCCCCCCATTGAAACATTTGAATCTTGAGCTATGTGCAACTATCACTGTTACTGTTTAAGTCTTTATTATTTCCTACAGTTAGTATCCAGCTTACAGAACTGTTTTGAAGGTTGTGGAGACTTTAAGAGGTAGGGCCTGCTTGCTGGAACTAGGGCACAGGAGATGAGCTTTGACTGTTATACAGACCCCTCGTCCCAACTCCTCTTTGTTTTCTGGTCTGCTACCATGTGGGAAGGCCAACACCACACAGTCCCAGTGTCATGAGCTCTGTCAGGCCTTCCCTGCTATGATGGGCTGGACTGCACTCTCTACAGCAATGAACCAACACAAACGCTTTCTCCTCTAAGATTCTTCCTTCATGTACTTTTCTCTGCTATGATGGGCTGGACTGCACTCTCTCCAGCAATGAACCAACACAAACACTTTCTCCTCTAAGATTCTTCCTTCATGCACTTTGTCATGATGAGGAGAAAAGGAACATAGTTTTTATTAAAAAAAAATAAATCATTAAATATTTTGCCTTAGTATCATGGGAAAGATAATTACTTATGGCGTCTATGGCGTTTGTCAATAGGATACACCCAGGAGAGGTGAGGGGCAGGAGGAAGGGAAAACCACTGTAGCTCTGTTCTCCACTTGACCACCTCAGATGATGTCTCCAGCAGCATCTGCATCTTCTCCAAGCCTATCGTATAAGGATTGTTAAGCCTTGTGATTTTTCCCAACTAATAAGCCAACCGGGGCACTCACTGTAAAGAATAATTTCCATCTGAGAACAGACCTAGGCTATTTTGGGGGAGCTTCTAAGGCACCTCAAAGATCACAGGTGCAGAAATGGATGGCATCTGTTTGGCACTGCACATGTTAACCAAGAGGCTGAGAGGAATGCTGAGCAAAGGCTGAGACACTCATTGGGATTACTTGGGCCTTCCTTGTGTTCATTTGCAACTGTGCAGTCCATTCAGCCAGGGGAAAGATTCAGTGCCTACTCCGAACCAGGTCCTGGGATGGATGCTGGAGGGATGGCATGATGCGGAGAAGCCAAGCTGCTCTAACTCACTGAGCTCATGAGAAATACAGATGCCAATCAAATGAAATACACATGTAACCATAGCCCACAGCATGGGAACTGCTACAAACAGATGATACATTGAGACTCTGGTTGGAGAAACTTATACCACATTTTTGCTGAACAGCATTAGGCTGTGGATTTTTCTCTTTTTCAGTCAGTATGTTAAAATCGTTTTGGCAGTTTCATAGGTGCATATAATGAATTTTGATCATATCCCCCTATTACCCCCTCTTGTCACCCTTGCACTAAATGTCCCAAGGAGTCCCTCTTCCACTTTTGCATCTCTTCATTTTTGATGTCTTGACCCATTTGTGTTTGATTAGGCTTGCTTGGATGAGGTTATTCACCAGACTATGGGCAACCTAGGAGTGTCTACACTCCTGATAAAATGTTTTCCCTTCTCCCAGACACTATTAATTGCCAATAGCTCCCCAGGAAGGAATGGGGCCCCATAGTTATCTCCATCCATGATGGGATGTTAGTGGGCCCAACAGTCTGCAGTTTGGGACAGGTAGTCATAGCTATTTTGAGTTCATGAGCACAATAAGCTGTGTAATGTCCAGAAGAACACATTATACTGTGGGGTTTATACGGCCCCCAGAGATAAAGTGACCATTCAAAGGCTACTGAAAAGTTAGTTTTTTTCACTTACATTCTTATAAGTTATGGAGTACTTTAGCATCCATTATCTCATTTGATTTTCACATCAATACTGCAATGATGAGATTTTTTTTTAAAGAAAAGCCTGATAATTATTATAATGGAAGCCAATTCAGATAAAAATATGAGAGAAATGGCAGAAAGAAACAAGAAGACAAAACATTTCAATATTCTGTTCCTCGCTTATTAAAGACTGATGGTCCTTAATGGAATTCGTGCAACATGAGAGTAGGAGAGAAGATTATTTTAGGGGCACACAGAGACCAGCAAGAGGTGGGCAGGAAGTAGGGGAAGGCACATGAGCAAACTATAAAGACATGTATGTCTGACAAGGCCGTTGTGAAGTTCATCACTTTATATTCTAACTTAAAATTTAGTAAAATATAGTGGTCTTGTCTTTAAATACAAGTATGTAGGCTAGAAAGGCAGAAGAGATGCTGTAAACCACAGGTCCATTTCAGTGTTTTAGCTGTGGCAGAATGTGGTTATGTTATAGTTACACCTATGTTGCTATGGCAGGCAAAGACACTGGTTCTTTTGAAACAAGGATGTTCTCTCCGGACCCAGAGGGAAAGACTTTCAGCTATAAACAGTAACAGCCTCCAAAAGCAACTACTATAGTTGCAGTAGCAAAACATACCTTTCCCATGTTCTAAATGTGAAAAGGCTCATTGACCCATCCTCTGGCATCGTTGGGCCACACTGGTTCATGTGAATGGCTCTAGCAGTGTAAGGCTTACATTTAAAACCTTATAAATTGGGGAAAAGAGAGGAAAAAAACCTCCTCTGCCACATTGCTAGCTCTGTGGTTTTCCTTAGTAAAAATAAAAGAACTTGACTGAACTCAGTATATGACAGTGCTAATGGTGTGGTCATGATGTTTATGCTTATGCTGTGCTACTGAATAATCATGAAATCTTGATCAGCTAGCATAGCCCAAGTCCATGAACTAACATGTTATGTGTTCACAACATGCTCTGAGATGGCTGGAGCAGAAATTTGCTTCATTAAGTTAGTTGAAGATTCAGGCTGAGGGAAGATTTTGACATTTTGACACTATAGTCTCATGAACATACACACTCATCTTTGTGTCAACCCAGAAGGGCAAAACCCACTTCTCCTCATATTTCATCAGCCAGAATTAGTGAAAGACCTGATGTAACTGTTTGAGTAGTTTTACCAGCAAACTCTGATTGGTTTGACAGGTATTAGTGATTATTATGGTTGGAATGGCTCTCATGGGCTCATATGTTTGAATACGTGGTCCTTAGTTGGTGGAACTGTTTGAGAAGGATTAAGAGGTGTGGTCTTGTTGGAGGAGGTGTGTCACTGGGGATGGGCTTTGATGTTTAAAAAGCCCACATCATTCCCAGTTAGTCTCTTTCTGTTTGCTAACTAAGACAGTTGTCTAAAATCTTCTCCATTCCTTCTGAATTTTTTCTTTGTATGACATCCCTCATTGTTTAGGTCACATGACTAGTTTCATTTCCTTCCCTGTAACCTGACTGAAAAGAATCACCAAACACTATTCCATACGTAAGTCCTAACAAATTTCTATCTAGAACGCTCAGTTGTTGAAATGAGTAAACTTATATCTCTGGGGATCCTGGGTCTAATCTGAAATAATTGCAAGTATAAATTTTCTTGAAGTTTCAGGTTCTAGGTTTAAAACTCACGTCAAATGCACGCTGCAAAGATTTCTGTTCTCCCAACATTCAGAGTGAAGTGTACACTCCTGGAAGCATCCCTTTTCAGTTCATTCAACTGCTTTCTGTATGTCTTGGTAAAATTCATCTTAGTCACTCATGGACTTTGCAAGACAAGTTGACAAACAATTCTGAAAAGCCCGACTTCATAAAACCCATCTTACCGATGGGTGAATTCGGGCTCAGGGATGTAAAATAAAGCATTCATGACCACAAAGAGCTGCAACCCAAACCTCTGCCCTTCTGTTTCCAAAACCAAATCTGCTTTCTGTACAATGCTGAAGTGTCAGGCAGCTAAGTAAGCGGTCCCTCTCAGCTGTCACAAAAACCAGGTTTAATGCGTTTTGTGACTTCATTTAGTTCAATCCTTGTTGGTTCCAGTTAGTTCTTTGCTCTTCCGTGGATTCAAAAACCATAAGCACCTGACTCAAGATAGAATAGTTGACCCCCCTGGAAGGATACAGGAAGAAGAGGTGGACGGAGTGGTCACATCTGTAGAACAGGATAGAAACAATCAAAGCACATGTTCTGTGTCGCTGGTTGAGCACGAACATCACCCTGACAGCTCAGCACCCACCCTACAGCAACAGCAGGTCTGAAAAAACTTGGAAGCTAGCAGGACTGTGGGACTCCTCTGATATCAGCGGGAATATCTGGGCTCAAATTTCCCCACCGGCTCAGGCTCCCTGATTATTCTGACCCACTTGTTTCCCCATCTAACAGCAGTATAGAAAACTGTGCCCTCAGAACGCATCGGGGTATTTCTATAAGGCTGTATGTGGCCTTGGCAGGATGCTACACCTCTGTGTAGGGTAGTGTAGTGATTCAAAGCCTACACCTGTGCTTCCTGGAGAAAAGAAAGATGCTATTTGCAAACTGACCCCATTCTTCAGTATGTCAGCATCATAGTTATAAGATCAGACATACTGTGGTTTTCGCCGACTGAAACAGCGTTTTGTAATTGTCAATTCATTTAAAAAAATAAAAAGAACAGGCTTCTCCAACACAACACAACACAACCTAAAAAAATTCTTAACATTTCTTCACACTAGCAGGATCTTTTGATATTCTGAGTAGTGCAAGATAATTTATTTTCAAGAAAAGAGAAACAAGACAAGACGACACTTGCTAAGTGTTTACTGTATGCTGTGTGAGAGACAAATGTCTTCTTAGTTAATTTAACTATTGTATGTACATAGAGCCATTATCAGCCCTTACTTCACATATTTTTTTAAAAAAAATTCCAAGACGTGAACTGCTAAAAGTTACTCTGATCACAAATGAAAAAGCAAGTGCTCAAGCCTGGGTTGGCCTGGCCTGAAAGTTAATCATCTTTTCATGACTGTACAGGGCAAGAGATAAAAAGGAAATATTGTCTGACGGCTTGAGAAAATAGCTCCCCGAGTTTTAACTTCGGGATCTAGTGTTTCGTTTCCAGGTAACATGAGAAAACATTTTCCAGTGGTCTGAATGTTTAATAATACGGTGATGAGCACAAGTGGCAGTTCTTGGCATTTACTATGTGTTTTATAACAGAGATGGGGAGAGCGTTTTCTTCCAGATGGAAAAAGAAAGCACACCACACAGGGAGTGAAAGCACGCACACACTTTAGAGGACAGTGAATTAGTACTGAGGTTTGGCTTGCACTGATGCATCTTCACTGGGCTTATACACACTTCTCTCTCTCTCTCTCTCTCTCTCTCTCTCTCTCTCTCTCTCTCTCTCTCTCTCCAGGAGTCCCCTTTTGTAGATATTTCACTATCAAAGCCAGGTTGGTGGGGGTGACAGCAGCTTTCTTAGTTG